>NC_041216.1:31581721-31582804 GCF_002837175.3 Physeter macrocephalus
TGTCCCCTGCATCAGCAGGTGGACTCTCAACCACTGCGCCACCAGGGAAGCCCTCTAGGTATTTTTTGATTTCCTCCTTGATTTCTTCAGTGATCACTTGGTTATTTAGTAACGTATTGTTTAGCCTCCATGTGTTTGTGTTTTTTACGTTTTTTTCTCTTGTAATTCATTTCTAATCTCATAGTGTTGTCAGAAAAGATGCTTGATATGATTTCAATTTTCTTAAATTTACTGAGGCTTGATTTGAGACCCAAGATGTGATCTGTCTTGGAGAAGAATGTTCCGTGTACACTTGAGAAGGAAGTGTAATCTGTTTTTGGATGGAATGTCCTATAAATATCAATTAAATCTGTTTGGTCTGTTGTGTCATTTAAAGCTTCTGTTTCCTTATTTATTTTCATTTTGGATGATCTGTCCATTGGTGTAAGTGAGGTGTTAAAGTCCCCCACCATTATTGTGTTACTGTTGATTTCCTCTTTCATAGCTGTTAGCAGTTGCCTTATGTATTGAGATGCTCCTATGTTGGGTGCATATATATTTATAATTGTTATATCTTCTTGGATTGATCCCTTGATCATTATGTAGTGTTCTTCCTTGTCTCTTGTAACATTCTTTATTTTAAAGTCTATTTTATCTGATATGAGTACTGCTACTCCAGCTTTCTTTTGATTTCCATTTGCATGGAACATCTTTTTCCATCCCCTCACTTTCAGTCTGCATGTGTCCCTAGTTCTGAAGTGGTTCTCTTGTAGACAGCCTATATATGGGTCTTGTTTTTGTATCCATTCAGCAAGCCTGTGTCTTTTGGTTGGAGCATTTAATCCATTCACGTTTAAGGTAATTATCGACATGTATGTTCCTATTACTATTTTCTTAATTTGGCGGGTTTTGTTTTTGTAGGTCCTTTTCTTCTCTTGTGTTTCCCACTTACAGAAGTTCCTTTAGCATTTGTTGTAGAGCTGGTTTGGTGTGCTGAATTCTCTTAGCTTTTGCTTGTTGGTAAATCTTTTGATTTCTCTGTCGAATCTGAATGAGATTCTTGCTGGGTAGAGTAATCTTGGTTGTAGATTTTTCCCTGTAATC
>NC_041216.1:31583098-31615428 GCF_002837175.3 Physeter macrocephalus
TTCCACCATTCTGTCTTCCAGGTCACTTATCCATTCTTCTGCCTCAGTTATTCTGGTATTGATTCCTTCTACTGTAGTTTTCGTTTCAGTTATTGTGTCATTCATCTCTGTTTGTTCTTTAATTCTTCTAGGTCTTTGTTAAACATTTCTTGCATCTTCTCGATCTTTGCCTCCATTCTTTTTCTGAGGTCCTGGATCATCTTCACTATCATTATTCTGAATTCTTTTTCTGGAAGGTTGCCTATCTCCACTTCATTTAGTTGTTTTTCTGGGGTTTTATCTTGTTCCTTCATCTGGTACATAGACCTCTGCCTTTTCATCTTGTCTGTTTTTCTGTGAATGTGGTTTTCATTCCGCAGGCTGCAGGGTTCTAGTTCTTCTTGCTTCTGCTGTCTGCCCTCTGATCTGCAGCAGACCCTCCAACACTAGCAGGTCGGTCTGGTTCAGTCTCCTTTGGGGTTGCTGCTCCTTCCCCTGGGTCCCTATGTGCACACTACTTTGTGTGTGCCCTCCAAGAGTGCAATCTCTGTTTCCCCCAGTCCTGTCGAAGTCCTGCAGTCAGCTTCCACTAGGCTTCAAAGTGTGATTCTGTAGGAATTCCTCCTCCTGTTGCCGGACCCCCAGGTTGGGAACCGTGACATGGGGCTCAGAACCTTCACTCCAGTGGGTGGACTTCTGTGGTATAAGTGTTGTCCAGTCTGTGAGTCACCCACCTGGCGGTTATGGGATTTGATTTTACTGTGATTGTGCCCCTCATACTGTCTCACTGTGGCTTCTCCTTTGTCTTTGCATGTGGGGTATCTTTTTTGGTGAGTTCCCGTGTCTTCCCGTCGATGATTGTCCAGCATCTAGTTGTGATTCTGGTGTTCTCGCAAGAGGGAGTGAGAGCACGTCCTTCTACTCTGCCATCTTGGTTCCTCTCTCCCATTTACTTTTTAATCATTGCTAATTAATGGATAACTTGGATGGGACTTTGGTTATTATAATAACCAAAGCTTGGTTATAAGCTTATAAGCTTGGTTTTCTTGTATTCAGTAAGCTTCTTGGTGAATTCCTATGACTAATGATTCTTTGATCAAGGAATTTTATCTTGAGCATTCACTTGCTTAAAGCTTAATTAGGAAGGAAAGTCTGGGACCAAAATGATACATATAGATCCTCCTTCAAACAGATTTTTGTTTATTTATTTTTCTTTTTGGCTGCGTTGGGTCTTCGTTGCTGCCTGCAGGCTTTTTCTAGTTGTGTTGAGTGGGGGCCATTCCTTGCTGTGGTGCGGTGGCTTCTCTTGTTGTGGAGCACGGGCTCTAGGTGCACGGGCTTCAGTAGTTGTGGCACGTGGGCTCAGTAGTTGTGGCTCGCAGGCTCTAGAGCACAGGCTCAGTAGTTGTGCAGCACGGGCTTAGTTGCTTCGCGGGGATCTTCCCGGACCAGGGATTGAAACTGTGTCCCCTGCATTGGCAGGCGGATTCCTAGCCACTGCACCACCAGGAAAGTCCTCCAAACAGATTTTTGATGCCCGTTTCTTTGTTGTGTTGCTGCTTCTTTACTGTGGTCCCCCTTCTCACCCCTTTTTTGATAACTGGGCTCTTTTGTACCAACAAGGTTTCCTTTAAGAGAGGGATAGCAATTGGAGTAAAAATCCAGGAATGGAGAAAACAAAGTTAATTTGGCAACTCCTGTCACATCCAGAGAGAGATAAGAAGTGGCTGTGTTTATCAGTGTTTAGTTCAAGCAGGTGAGAAGCTTGAGTGGCAAGGACAAGTCAGTGTGTGGAGCCCCTGCTTCAGTGCCTGGCACGGAACAGGCATGATGAGTGCATGAATGAAGGCTCACAAACGTGAGCCCAGATATCAAGACCATTTATTGTTAAATGTTTTATAAACAATTTAAAACGTTCATCCTGTTTTAGTGCTGTTGTATAGCATGGCTATATGTTTTCAAGCTGGAAGTACAGGCATACTTTGGGGATACTGCCAGTTCGGTTCTGCTACCACGGTTAAGCGAGTATTGCAATAAAACAAATCACATGACTTTTTTGGTTGTTTCCCAGTGCATATCAAAGTTGTATTTACACTATATTGTAGTCTGCTAAGTGTGCAATAGCATTATGTCTAAAAAAACAGACCTTAAATTGAAAACACTTTATTACTAAAGAGTGCTAATCATTGTTTGATCCTTCAGTGAGTTATAATAGTAACATTAGGTAGTAACACCATAACAGATATAATAATAATTAAGAAGTTTGAAATATTTCAAGAATTACCAAAATGGGACATAGAGACACAAAGTGAGTAAATGCTGTTGGAAAAACGGCGCTGATGGACTTGCTCAACGTGGGGCTGTCACAACTCTTCAGTTTGTAAAAAACACAGTATCTCTGAAGTGCAGTAAAACAAAGTATACCTGTAAATATTCCTGCTTGGCTTTAGTCTGGCCTAAACTGGTGTATGGCACAAGAACAGGTTCACGAATTGCTTTTCTAACAGAGACCACATAATAAACACAGACATAAGCTGAGCTTCACAGTAAAGAGCACTGCCGGGTTCTGAATGGTCTGAAGGCACAGAGTGTCTGTGATTCTTGCTTCTTTCCAGTTCCCATCATAAATCACAGACACTTTAAAATATGACTGACAGAAACACTTCAATTCAGAGTGCCTTCTGTTTTGCAGTTTTTACAGGAAATACGATGTTCATGTCTTCAGCTGGTAAGTTTTGGAAGCATGTGCTTTTTCTTGACTGTGGGGAAATATATTACTTTTTAAAAGTTGTCTCTAACTCTTCAAGGCAAGAATACATTAATGTTTCTCGGATTTCTCTGTAAGGGACTGGTGGTCAGGATCTTGGTCCAAATCTGGTGGAGAGCCCCAAGTTCACCCGCAGCGTTTGTGTACGTGTATTTGGCCACACCAGACTCGATGAATCAGAATCCTGGGGGAGGGTGCCTGGAAGTATGGTGGGTAAGGTACAAGGGCTTTCTACTAGGCCAGGCTAAAGAGTTTGATTTTCTTCTGTAGGAGGAGCACTTGAAGACTAGAGTCAGGTGTCAAGAGCTGCCCTTCAGAAAGATAAATCAGGCAGTGGTGTATAGGATGGCTGGAGAGGGAAAGAGGTGGCTGGGGAAGCAAGTTAATAGCCGGCTAGGCAAAGGCCCGGACAGTGGGCGTGGAGTCCGGGGGGCGAGACAGGGGGATGGGTAGGATTGAGTGGCAGCTTGTGGGGAGGGGGTTTTTTGTGCCGGAAGTGGGCGGTGAATCCACCGTCAGTGGGTTTGGAAGGGAAAGCCTGTTACTGTGATAGGGGATTGAGCCCTTAGAGCACTGCACTGCCAAGATTCTAGGGATCGGGCTGCAGTCAGGAAAGGGCGTAGCAAGGAGATTGGGGACAGCAAAAGAATGGTATCCTCTCACCCAGCGTTTGAGGAGGAGGGGAGGTGATTGACACATCAGGTGTTGCTCATACGGTCAGGTAAGGGGGCTAAGGGTCTGTTGCTCCCATCCCCCAGGTGGGAGGCAAAGGGTGTGTAACTGGAGGCTAAGGGTTCAGGCTTGGAAGATAAGACATGTGGGAATTTGGGGGTCCTCTTGCAGAGACTGTTGGTGAAGCCCTAAACTGAGGAGGTCATGGACTTATTTGCAAGCACTTAGGGAATGGATGCTTGGTGCTGGCGTAGGTATGATATACAGGTAGTTTTAGTAGAGT
The DNA here is from genome assembly GCF_002837175.3 of Physeter macrocephalus. Lineage (NCBI taxonomy): Eukaryota > Metazoa > Chordata > Mammalia > Artiodactyla > Physeteridae > Physeter > Physeter macrocephalus. The sequence continues at coordinate 31,586,800 of NC_041216.1, forward strand.
TATTTGGTTGCAAGAAACAAACCAACTGAAGCTCCAGATTAAGAAAAAACAAGAAGATGTAGAGACGTGGATGGACCTAGAGACTGTCATGCAGAGTGAAGTAAGTCAGAAAGAGAAAAACAAATATCGTATATTAATGCATATATGTGGCACCTAGAAAAATGGTACAGAAGAACCGGTTTGCAAGGCAGAAATAGAGACACAGATGTAGAGAACAAATGTATGGACACCACGGGGGGAAAGCGGGGTGGGGGGATGAATTGGGAGACGGGGATTGACATGTAGACACTGATGTGTATAAAATGGATGACCTGCTGTATAAAAAGATAAAATTCAAATATTAAAAAAACAAAACTAGAATTATAAGACTGGAATGCAGAGGCCTTGGGAAGGGACAGGAACAGTGGGGAGTGTGTCCCCCTCTTGTGCATCTGTGCTCCTCTTCTTCCTGCTGCTCAGCCTATGCTGTGGAGGGTGGCCTGCCCCAGCTCTCCAGTTCAGGTCCCACTTCCAGCCCCAGAGAGCCCACTGCACTCTCAGTCTCAGTTTCCACATTATTGGGGGATACAGTGTGTTTGGTCTGACTTGAGCTGGGTACCTGTCCTGGGTGTGCTCAGCTCTGACTGGGGTGAGTGGGAGCCAGGGGACCATCCCAAGACCAGGGTTTGGAGGAGGAACAACGGGGGCAGCTCTTAGAACAGGCGCTCTGTAAGGTGACAGACCCTCCGCTCCAAAGCAAGTGTCCAAAGCAGCAATGAAAGCAAGGCACGGTCCTTGCTTACAGCCTCGTAGGATGGGAGCCTGGCAGTGGGTCAGAGAACAGGAGGGAGGCTGGCTAGTTGGGGAGAGGGGCAGTCAGGAAGGTTTAATAAAGCTCTGTCTCTAAGGTTGAGTGCTGTTTCCTGGCAGAGGGGAAGAGAGGCCAAAGGACTTTCTGAGCAAAGGGACAAATTTAGTTTTTGTATCTGATTTTCTTTCTTTTTAAAAAATGTATACAGACTTATTATTTTAAAATGACAGTAAGTTTAGTGCCAACATAAGCCCCTGGGCTTGAGTCCCTTCACTGGGTGTAATGCTAACTGTGCCTCTTGCTCTTTGTTCAACTTTGAGTTAGTTACTGACCTTTCTTTGCCTGAGCTATGTTTTCTGTAATTTTACAGAATTTAAATGACAAGGAATGATGATAACAGTATGTACTCGTTGGGTTATTGAGGAATTAATCAGATGATGTGTATAAAGTACTTAGCAGCATAGCGTTTGGCACATTAGTAAGTACGTGATAAATATTAAGGTTGGTTAACAGTAATGTGACCTATGTCTTTTTTCCAGATACATGTTTAAAGTCTAGTTTGGGGTCTTAGGCTCTATCAGTTTACCTGTCCGTAACATAGTGGGTACACTTCTAAGGCTTGCTCATTAAATTGCTGTGGGCCTTAGAGGAACAGTAGGCACAGCACTCAGAGCAGTGCTTGATAACACACGTGAGTGCCATGTGGGTCAGACCTTCTGGGATGGTCACTGTATCAGAATATCATTACTGTATCAAAGAGTTCATTAACCACCGAATCTAAGGTCCAGAAAAGAAAGAGAAGGAAATCATGTCTCCTCTGGATCTCTTGAGTTCCAGGTGTGATGTCTTCCTCATTTTTTTCCCCTTTTGGGGGAAAATATCCTTTAGTAGCTTTCTAGACTTTGTATGTCTTTATTCTGACCTTAGGATTGATAATTTTGAGTATACAATTCTTGCTTGGAATTAGTTCAGGACATTACTCTGTTTTCTCCCAGTTTCCAGTGTTGCTGTTGGGAGTTCAGAGCTGTTGATTCTTGGTCCTTTGTATAGCACCGATTTTTTCCATCTGGAAGCTTTTAGGATCTTACTTTTGCTTCTGGAGTTCTGAAACATGATGTAGCTTGATTTCAGTGTCTTTTCAGTCATTGCGCTGGGCGCTTGGCACATCGTTTCAGTCTGGAAATATAGGCAGCCCTGGGAGGAGACTGTCAGTGTTATGGTTGTGCCTCCTGTTTCTGTATTGGATTTAAAGTGCTGTGAGCATATTGCTGCTTCTATCCATTTTTCCATATTGATGTATCCCTGGCTGTATTTCCATACTTCTTCCCCACAAAACATGCCAAGTGTTCAGCAGTTACTACTATGCTTGATAGTAAAGTTAGTTTTTTATTGCAAAATTTGAGCTATTCTCCTAGGCAAACCAAAGTTGGGGAAAAAGTTGGAGCTCTTTTTTTTTTTTTTTGAATTTTATTTTATATTTTTATACAGCAGGTTCTTATTAGTTAATCCATTTTATACATATTAGCGTATACATGTCAATCCCAATCTCCCAATTCATCCCACCACCACCCCCGCCACTTTCCCCCCGTGGTGTCCATACGTTTGTTCTCTACATCTCTGTGTCTATTTCTGTCCTGCAAACCGGTTCACCTGTACCATTTTTCTAGGTTCCACATATATGCGTTAATATACGATATTTGTTTTTCCCTTTCTGACTTAACTTCACTCTGTATGACAGTCTCTAGATCCATCCATGTCTCTGCAAATGACCCAATTTTGTTCCTTTTAATGTCTGAGTAATGTTCCATTGTATATATGTACCATATCTTCTTTATCCATTCCTCTGTTGATGGACATTTAGGTTGCTTCCATGACCTGGCTATTGTAAATAGTGCTGCAGTGAACGTTGGGGTGCATGTGTCTTATTTTAAAAAAATAAATTTATTTATATTATTTATTCATTTTTGGCTGTGTTGGGTCTTCGTTGCTGCACGCGGGCTTTCTCTAGTTGCCGCGAGCAGGGGCTACTCTTCGTTGCAGCGTGCTGGCTTCTCATCGCGGTGGCTTCTCTCGTTGTGGAGCACGGGCTCTAGGCACGTGGGCTTCAGTAGCTGTGGCACATGGGCTCAGTAGTTGTGGTGCACGGGCTTAGTTGCTCTGCGGCATGTGGGGTCTTCCCGGACCAGAGATCGAACCCGTGTCCCCTGCATTGGCAGGCGGATTCTCAACCACTGCGCCACCAGGGAAGCCCCACATGTGTCTTTTTGAATTACGGTTTTCTCTGGGTATATGCCCAGTGTTGGGATTGCTGGGTCATATAGTAATTCTGTTTTTACTTTTTTAAAGAACCTCCATACTGTTCTCCATAGTGGCTGTATCAATTTACATTCCCAGTTGGAATTCTTTGCAAGTCATATTGCATAGTTAACCACCCTTCTGCAAAAAATAAGTAGTTTCCCTCATAACTTTTCCCCCAAAGATTTACTGTCTCATGGAAACCACAGTGAAGTGTGTGTGTTTCTTTAAGCTTTCAATGAACACAAGAAAATACAGGATAATTTTAAAAACAATTGAGGGCTTCCCTGGTGGCGCAGTGGTTAAGAATCCACCTGGCGACGCAGGGGACACAGGTTAGAGCCCTGGTCCGGGAAAGACCCCACGTGCCACGGAGCACCTAAGCCCGTGTGCCACAACTACTGAGCCTGTGCTCTAGAGCCTGCGAGGCACAGCTACTGAAGCCCACGCGCCTAGAGCCTGTGCTCCGCAACAAGAGAAGCCACCACAATGGGAAACCCATGCACAGCAACGAAGAGTAGCCCCTGCTCGCGGCAACTAGAGAAAGCCCGCGCGCAGCAACGAAGACCCAACGCAGCCAAAAATAAATAAATTAATTTTAAAAACCCAAAACTGAGCATGATTAGAAACTTATTATTCAGCAGCTAGGGATATAGCCAAAACTGTTTTAGGTAGGAGCATCACAAGTGTTCCTGTGCGCCTCTCCTGCCCCTGGTGCACCTTCATACAGAGCTGGTTCCCAGACTGTGATGGTGGAAACTGCAGCCCTCGTGTGTTCTTTCATTTTCACAGTGCATGAGAAGGAGGTGGTGCAGACATGAGATTCTTGATGTGTCACTGTATGAAATCACTGTGTGGTATGATGCCGGGAATGTGGCTGGCAGTGGTTCTACAGGCAAGTCCAAGCTTTGTACAGAACATCCAACGTAGCACCTGAAGATACTCATTAAGGAACCTCTGGACACATGAGTGGAAGCAAGGCAGAGCCCCAGCCTCCTGGGAAACGGGGTTAACGGAGCCTTTGTGGCTGTGGGGCAAGGTGTGTTCTCTGCCAAAGACTGTGTACCATGTCGGGCAGAACGTTAACTTTGGGGGAGTCCTTATATATTCTATCGCAGTATGTTGGTTTTTTGGTTTGTTTTTTTTTTTTTCAGTTTAGCAAACACCCACCTTTCTGCCAAAATAAAGTTGAAGGCTAATCCTCAAACTGAGGCAGCCTGCACATTTGTTTTCATCTTCCTGTGAATCTGAATTTTGAGAAGTTGGATGACTTGCTTTTCTGCCTCACTTCCGGCTTGCAGCGGGTTTGAGAGGGGTATATTTCTCCTTTGGCCAATAATTTTTGAGAACAGTATTCTAGTGTCGTGAAGGTGAAGGCAGTTTACTGTTGAAAAAATTTGAAGTCTATGGCGTGCCGAGGATTACAAAACCTGCGTGCAACTCAGCTGAAGAGCAGATTGACTTAACTTTCCATACTGATGGCCCCACAGAAGAAGGGGTGTCCCGTCCGTAGGCATAGATACTGTTTACTTTGGTTTCTGTTGCTTTTCTCTGGTGCACAGTGAAAAATTATATGTGATACACAGGAAGTGATCTGTTGTTAAGAGATAAAGGAATCAGTGGAAGCCAGACTTGAGGAGGACCCAGCAGTTGGATCTGTCAGGGGCTAGAGAGTAGCTGTGATTGCAGTGGAGTTAAATTAGAGAACAGTAACAGAATGCAGTCTGGAAAGTCCCCAGGTAGTTGAAACTTAAAGATGACATCATAAGGGAAACTTGAAAATTTTAATTTGAATGAAAGTGAAAACAAAGCATATCAACATTTGTGGGGCATAGTGAAAGCAGTGCTTATAGGGAAATCTGTAGAATTAAATGCTTACTACAGAAAACAGAAAAGGTCTCACCAATCTAAGCTTCTACCTTAAGAAACTAAAAGAAGAGCACATTGATATCAAAACAAGCACAAGGAAGAAAATAATGACAATAAGCAGAATTTTGTGAAACTGAAAGCAGAAACACAGTAGGAAAAATCAGTGAAACTGAAAATTGGCCCTTTGAAAAAATCATATTGATAAACCTCTAGCCAGCCTGAGAAAAATAACACTTAAAACACTGTTAAAATGAATAAAAATTAATTAAATATGAAAAATTAAAAGTTAAATATTCATCTTTTTAAAAAAGTACGCTCTTAAAAATCAAAATGCATTGATTGAGTCATTAAATCTTGAGGTTGTACCAAGTTTTCCAGCTACTAAAGCTCTTTCTTACTGTATTGGTCAGTGGAAAAGTTAGAAAAAATAGTTATAAAATAAGTTATTTTCTCTGACTTTATCTTCAAGTCATCCCATCTTTCATTTGATCACTGCAAGTGCATATTTTTAAAATCTGTATTTGCCTTTTGTTGGCCATAGTATTTCCCTTCCCCAGCTTTTAATTTTGAATAACTTTTGAAGCTACAGAAAGTTGAAAGAATAGGTCAGTGAACATTCTGTACCTTTCACCAAGTTTCGGTAATTTGTAACATTTTCTTTCTCTCTCTCTGCTTTTTTGGTGAACCATTTGATTGTTGTGTCATGATACTTTATTCTTTACAACTCCAGCCTGTCCCAAGAACAAGGATGTTCTTTACATATCCACAGTAGTTTCGTTATACCCCAGATCTTAACATTGATTCACTAATGCGTAATCCAAGTCCACGTTTAGATTTCTTCAGTTTTCTTCAGAATGTCTTCATGCCCTTTATTCAAATTCAGGGTTTAATCAAGTTCATGTGTTGCTCATTTTGTTATCTTGTCTCCTGAGGGTCACTACATCTTGAGCAGTCTTCCCACCTTTTTGTCTGTCATTAACATTGACAGTTTTGAAGAGTTCAGGTCAATTACTTGTAATGTCTCACATTCTGGATTTTTATAAATTATTTCCTCATGATTGGATACAGGCAAAATACTTTTGGCAAAAATGCCCCATAGGTGACTTGTACTTCTCATTTTATCATATCATGAGATCCCTAATCTTGGTTTGTTCCATTATTGAAAATACTACATATAATCACTTGATTAAGGTGATGACACCAGATTTCTTTTCTTGTCTTGTCTTTTCTTTCTATCTATCTTATCTATCTATTTATTTATTTTTGGCTGTGTTGGGTCTTCGTTGCTGCGCAGGCTTTCTCTAGTTGCGGCGAGCAGGGGCTACTCTTCATTGCGGTGCATGGGCTTCTCATTGTGGTGGCTTCTCTTGTTGCAGAGCACGGGCTCTAGGCGGGCGGGCTTCAGTGGTTGTGGCTCGCAGGCTCTAGAGTGCAGGCTCAGTGGTTGTGGCGCACGGGCTTAGTTGCTCCGTAGCATGTGAGATCTCTCCCGGACCAGGGATCGAACACGTGTCCCCTGCGTTGACAGGCGGATTCTTAACCACTGCGCCACCAGGGAAGTCCCCAGATTTCTTAATTGTAATAACTTTTCCTTTTTACAGTGAAGAAATAATCTGTGAGTGATAGTTTTAGTCCTTGTGACTTCCTTGTAACTTCACATACTTTCACCCACTGATTTCAGCACCCCCAGGTGGGTGGTCTTTGCCTGCATCTGCGGCTACTCCAGAGCCCTAAACCTGTCATTCCTTCTATATTTGTTTGTAGAAAAACTTTTAAAGAAAAGCTTCACCTTTCTTCTTGTTTCTTTCTGTTTTATTTATTATTCGAGTGTTATTGTGTACTTGTGTGTTCATTTTTTTTTCAGTAATATATATTCTGTTTTAATTATTATTCCTTTTTACCCTCAGATTTATTCCTAAATTTGGCTAGGGGACCTCCTTCACATTATCATTTCATATCCTGCCTCTTCAGGACAGGTTTGTACTAGAGAATTTTCAGAACTGAGAAGTTTACTTTGTCTCTTACAAGCCCCCAGTCCTTTATGCAAAACTCTTAGGACTGGATGTGTTCTAGAATTCAGCCTTTTTCAGGATTTAGAAAGATGAAGTGGTGTGTATATCACACATGCACAGTGCCCCCAGCAGGACTTACAATCAGACACCTTAAAGCTTGTGATAAAAAATGTATGACTGTTCACAATGAACAGGATAAAGGCTAATTAATGCCCTTATGTCTGTTCTGGCCGGGTTTAGGGATCTCAGAATTACAGATAAGTAACAGGGCACATGTGTGGGGTTATGTGGATATAGAAGGAATCATTTCCAACAGGTGTACCTTTGCTTGATTTGAAATTTTAATGTCCCCAGTAAAGGAATTCTCTAGGTATATCTCGAGAGGACTCAGTTTTTAGATTTTGAAAAATGTTGGAATAACAATACTCATACAAATGCTAGTATTTGATACTTAAAATCTCATGATACTAGATTATATGTGTGCAAAGAAGTTCATCACAGAGAGATTTAATATTGCTAAATTAACAACTGTACTGAATCAAAACATAGGCTCAGTTGATCTTATCAGGAGGCTTAAAGTGCCTAATCTTTGATATATAATAATTCCATCTTTTAAAATCTGCTCTAAGGATATTAGCCTAATAAAATCCTGGGAATATGGCTTCCTTGGTGGCGCAGTGGTTAAGAATCCGCTTGCCAACGCAGGGGACACGTGTTCGATCCCTGGTCTGAGAAAGATCCCATGTGCTGCGGAACAACTAAGCCCGTGCGCCACAACTGCAGAGCCCGCGTGCCATAACTACTGAAGACCGTGCGCCTAGAGCCTGTGCTCCGCAACCAGAGAAGCCACCACAATGAGAAGCCCACGCACTGCAACGAAGAGTAGCCCCAGCTCGCCGCAACTAGAGAAAAGCCCACACACAGCAACCAAGATCCAACGCAGCCAAAAAAAAAAAATCGTGGGAATAGAACTGCCTTGGCTCTTGAGTGGACTGTGGTGCCCCTGGCCACTGAGAATGGCTCGGAGTCCACCCCAGCTTTTGTGCAGTGGCCTCTCTGGGCTGGGGGCAGGGCCCGTTCCCTCTGACCCCAGAGCCAGGGTCGGGTCAGCTGCACACCTGCTTCAGCGCTCTGCTCTCTGAACTTCGGGGTCCTGGCCTGTGCGTGCATTTCCAGGACTGTGCCCGTACCACACAGCTCTGTGTGAAACCACCCTTTTCCTTTTAAACGAAGGACTTTGCTGTACAATATTACGTTAGTTTCAGGTGCAGTACGTAGTGGTGTGACGCTTGCATACGTTATGAAATGATCCCCGTGATAAGTCTAGTAACCCTCTGTCCCCATACAAAAGCTATCACAATATTACTGACCATATTCCTTATGCTGTATATTACATGCCATGTCTTATTTTATAATTGGAGGTCTGTAGAAAGTAGCCCTTCTTGATTTTTATTAGTTTAATTTGTATTGGTACAGTCCCTCTCTCTTTTTTTTTCTCTGTACCTCATAGGATAATTTTTCATGCTTTCTCCACTAGACTGTAAGACCCATGTAGGTGGCTCACATACCTGGTTGTTGACATGTGTTTTCAGCATTAGCACACTATCTCACATTATAGGCATGGAAATAGTTGTTGAGTGAATGGATGTTCAAGGGATTTGACCCATAAATCACTTAAAATTAAGCCAAGGTATTGGGTAGACTTCAAAAACCAGTGTTTGAGGTGCAGTCAGAGGCAGCCTGAAGCAGTACTGGGCAGTGAGGGTGTGGTGTGCGGCTGTCTGGTCCCTCTGTGAGGGAGTGGTCTGGAAGCTTTGTGCTGCACGGGTTTGCATAGGCAGACCGTGTACAGAGGATAAGAGGGAGGGATGCAGGGCTCATGCCCTCCTTCCAGGAGGCTGCCACCAGCCAAAGGAAGATGGTCTAAAAGCAGTGTCGGGGTAGGCGAGGCATTGTTTATTTGGAATATTAAAAGTGTTTGGTTTGCTCATAAAAATCATGATAGAGTTGTTGTTACTCTGTTAAATCTATGATTTGAATTTTATTTCACATATTTAAAATTTGACTAAAAATTGGTCTATAAACAGTTGTACCTTTTTCTTGAATTTTATGTTTGTATCTTCCTCCAATTTCTCTTTCTAACTGGGTCTCTTTCTAAGAACGTTAAATAGAGAAAAATTCAGCATGTACTCATGCCACCCCTTACGTCCACTCTGTAGCAGCACCCCTCATGGTTGGGCTTCAGAGTAACCATGGAGCGTCCTCCCTGCCAGCCTGCTGCGTGAGAACCATCTTTTCTCCTGACTGTCTGGCCATGCGCTGCCCCCTCCCCTGTGGGCCCTGGAAACCCGTCAGCCAGGCTCATCAGTCTAGTGTGCTCAGCCCTTAGGGGTCTAAAGGTGGGACTCACTTGCCACTGTACCTTTTGCCTCTAGTAGGTATGGTAGCTTTGTAAAATGTAGCCTTTGGTTTTTTAAATCCCTGGTTTTCTGATTTTCTGTAAAAGTGTTACCCCTAGTTTAGGATCACATGAATGTGTGCTGCTGTCTAAGACAATGGTCTTGTTCTCTATGCTGGGTTCTGTGGGCTGGGCAGTCAGAAAAAGACCCCCACTTGGGTCTTATTTTTAGCCAGAAATAAGTCCCGACAGCTGTCCATGTGAATCAGCGGGAGGTGGTTTGGTGGTGCTCTCAGCATCCTCTGTGAGCTGGAGAGTCAGTGCTCTCTGGGATTTAGCTCCCTGTCTTCTCTTCCAAAGAATAGAGAGCTTGAACTTTGTTTCATGCCTTGAGCCACAAGGCAATCTAGGCCTTTGAATTAGAGCAAATGATGATACATTTTTCTATTTTACTTTCTTCTGTCTGTCTCTTGATGTGGAAAATACGTGAAAGGACTTACATTTGGAGATGGGGGTGATTGTGACAGTTACCTTAAAGGGGTGGCTCTCACCTGGGACTAGTATTGCTCTCCCCATGGGACATCTAGTGGTGCCTGGAAATTTGGGGTTGTCACAGCTGGGGAAGGGGATGCTGAGGCCGGCCAGCTGCTGAATATCCTACAGAAGACAGGACGGCCCCCACCACAGAGAACAAGCCAATCTAAAATGTCAGTTGTGGGGCTTCCCTGGTGGCACAGTGGTTAAGAATCCGCCCGCCAATGCAGGGGACACAGGTTCAAGCCCTGGTCCGGCGAGATCCCACATGCTGCAGAGCAACTGAGCCCGTGCGCCACAACTACTGAGCCTGCGCTCTAGAGCCCAAGAGCCACAACTACCAAAGCCCGCGTGCCACAGCTACTGAAGCCCACGTGCCTAGAGCCCGTGCTCCACAACAAGAGAAGCCACCTCAGTGAGATGCCCGCGCACCACAACGAAGAGTAGCCCCCTCTCACTGCAACTAGAGAAAGCCCGTGCGCAGCAACGAAGACCCAATGAAGCCGAAAATAATAAATAAATAAATAAACAAATAAATAAAATAAAATAATAAATGTAAAAAAAACCTGTCAGTTGTGCCAAGGTTGAGATTCCCTGGCTTTCAGTTTGATGGCTTCATGAAGCCTTCGGTGTGCACTCCTGGGAGCCCGGCTCAGAGGGTTCATGGGGGCGAGAGCCGTAGTTTGCCCCTGTCTCCAACTTCTTCCACACCCCCTGGTTTGGTTTGGTTTTTTCAAGTACCTTTAACAGCACTTATTCCTCCCCCCACCCCGAGGTAAAATTCATATAACAAAACCATTTTTTTTTTTTTTTTTTTTTTTTTTTTTTTTTTAGCCGCTCTGTGGCATGTGGGATCTTCCCAGACCGGGGCACGAACCCGTGTCCCCTGCATCGGCAGGCAGACTCTCAACCACTGCGCCACCAGGGAAGCCCCAACAAAACCATTTTAAAGTGAACAATTCAGTGGCATTTTAGTAATTCACAGTGTTGTGCAGCCACTACCTCTACCTAATTCCAGAACATTTTTGTCACCCCAGAAGGATCCCTGTATCTGTCGAGCAGTTGTCCATCGCACACAGAGCCCCTGGCAGCTACTGCATTCTGTCTCCTTGGATTTGCGTGTTCTGGATATTTCACATAAACAGAATCATACAATATGTGACCTTTTGTGTCTGGCTTCTTCACGTAGTGTAATGTTTTCAAGGGTCATCCATGTTGTACGTGTATCAGTACTTCATTCCTTTTTATGGATGAATAAGATTCCATTATGTGGGTGTACCACATTTTGTTTATCCATTCATTTGTTGATGGACATGAGGGCTGTTGGCACCTTCCGGCTGTTGTGAGTAGTGCTTCTGTGAACATATGTGTACGTGTATTGAATACCTGTTTTCAGTTCTTTTGGATGTATACCTACAAGTAGAATTGCTGGGTTGTATGGTGATTCTGTGTTTAACTTTTTGAGGAACCACCACACTGTTTTCTTCCATGCCCACTTTTACTGCCAGAAAAGTATGTGCTTGCTTATTACATAAGCAGCATTCGAGCATAATTCGAAAACAAAACTATTTTGTTATAAATAAATGCCTTAGAATTCATAGTTCAACTGGGGGACGTCAGCTTGTTAATGCCTCTCCTGACCCCCAGGTAAGAGGCATGCACTGAGTTTGTAAACGTAACAGAGAATTGATCAATAGGCAAGAGGTAAACTGTGAAATGTCCAAAAGCAGCCTTTTCACAGAGTGTTTTGGAGAGATTACCAGAACATCTTTTTTTTTTTTTTTTTTTTTTTTTTTTTTTGCGGTACGTGGGCCTCGCACTGTTGTGGCCTCTCCCGTTGCGGAGCACAGGCTCCGGACGCGCAGGCTCAGCGGCCATGGCTCATGGGCCCAGCCGCTCCGCAGCATGTGGGATCTTCCCGGACCGGGGCACGAACCCGTGTACCCTGCATCGGCAGGCGGACTCCCAACCACTGTGCCACCAGGGAAGCCCCAGAATATCTTTAAGTGTATTGAAACTTAGTTTCTGGGAAAGAACAAGCAGGTATTTCAGAAGAAATCTAGAAGTAAATATTTTTTCGCACTGGCTGCAGTGTGATGAGAGGCAAGTCCAGAGGCTTGTTGCTGTGTCTGCTGCTGTGGCCTCCTGGACACCCAGGGCCACATCTTTGGACGGCACCGCAGCATCTGGACTGGGCCAGAGGGATGGGCTGGAGATGTGCCCAGGTTGACTTGCCTGCACTTAGGGAACAGTCAACCCGTGGCTTCTTTGACATTCTCATGAGATCCTCTGCGGGCCACACGGGAAAGTATGGGGAAGGTTACTCTTAGAAGCTTCTTGAATTGCAGTGTTTTTTTCTGTTGCTGTTACTATAATTTTTGTAGTAACAAGATTCTAAACACCCCTTCCCCCTGATGCTTTTCAGTTTAATTCAAGATATTTTCCCTGAGGCATTTCTAAGGATTTTTCTTTTTTTTTTTTTTTTTTTTTAAGAAATTGAGATCAGATTTCTTCTTTTCCACACTGAAAAACTTACCACTAAGTTAATACAAAGTACTAATAAGTAAAGTGATTTGCAGGCAAGAAATGGTGATGGGGAAGGGGCGGAATTATGTGCTTCTTAAAATGTATGGAATATTGTGCCTCACAACCTGAATCAATGCAAATACAGCCTTTTCTCTGTTGCAGACAATTTTACATGTTTTGGAGACCAGACCAGAAGCACTTCTGAATTAAGGTAATTTTGACGTAATTGATTCTTACCAGTTTTTAAAGTACAGTATTTAAATTTCTTCAAGGTTTCTTTTTTTTAAGAACCTGGTTTTTGTTACAGTTTTGCCCATCTCTCATTTTTAAGCCCAAAGTTGTTTTCAAACAAATTGACCCAGAGAAGGGTTTTCTCTTCAAAGTCTTCATCCAGTGTTCAGCATGAAGGGTTAAGGTCCCAGAGATGATGGTCCACATTCTGGACAAGAGCAGTATTTCTCCAGCTTCTTTCAGTAGAAAGCAGAAGAGCCCCTTTTGCAAATCAAATCTTGGTTGGAATACCAGCAGATCATACAGATAAAGGTGAGGCCACACAATTCAGAAAAAAATTCCAATATGTTTGTATGAAATGGGGGCAATAAATGTGTCACAGTGTTGGCAGTAAATCTGGGCAAAGGTATCCAGTACTTTGTATTATTCTTGCAACTCTTTGTAAGTTGAAATTATTTATTTATTTATTTGTTAAAAATTTATTTATTTTTTGGCTGCGTTGGGTCTTCGTTGCCGCGCCCGGGCTTTCTCTAGTTGCAGCGAGCAGGGGCTACTCTTCGTTGTGGTGCGTGGGCTTCTTATTGTGGTGGCTTCTCTTGTTGCAGAGCACAGCCTCTAGGCACGTGGGCTTCAGTAGTTGTGGCTCGTGGGCTCAGTAGTTGTAGCTCGCGGGCTAGAGAGCACAGGCTCAGTAGTTGTGGCACACGGGCTTAGTTGCTCCGCGACATGTGGGATCTTCCTGGACCAGGGCTTGAACCCATGTCCCCTGCATTGACAGGCGGCTTCCTAACCACTGCGCCACCAGGGAAGTCCCTGAAATAATTTTAAGTTAAAAAACAAAACTAAAACGAATGAATTAGGTGCTTGAACAGTTGGGTATCCATATGTAAAAGGTGAACTTGACTCCATAGACAAAAATTAACTCAAAATGAATCAGATACAACCTAACACTAGAAAACATCTAAAAGAAAACAGAAAATCGTTGAGACTTTGGGTTAGGCAAGGATTTCTTAATGACATCAAAGACACAGTTCATTAAAGAGAACATTTATAAATTGGACTTCATCAAATTTAAAAATATCTCCTCTGGGCTTCCCTGGTGGTGCAGTGGTTGGGAGTCCGCCTGCCGATGCAGGGAACACGGGTTTGTGCCCCGGTCCGGGAAGGTCCCACATGCCGCGGAGCGGCTAGGCCCATGAGCCATGGCCTCTGAGCCTGCGCGTCCGGAGCCTGCGCTCCGCAACGGGAGAGGCCACAACAGTGAGAGGCCTGTGTACCGCAAAAGAAAAAAAACCTCCTCCTTCAAAGACACTGTTAAGAGAATGAAGACAAGCCACAGACTGGCAGAAAATACTAGCAGATCACATGTCCTCTAGGTAACTTATGTCCAGAATAAGTAAAGAACTCTTAAAATTCAATATTAAGAAAACAACAACCTGAAAAAAAAAACAAGTGATTTGAACAGAGACTTCACCAGAGAATATAGAGAGATGGTAGATGAGCACATGAAAAATCATTAGCCATCAGGGAAATGCAAATTAAAACCACAACGAGGGGACTTCCCTGGCCGTCCAGTGGTTAAGACTTCGCCTTTCAGTGCAGGGAGTGTGGGTTCGATCCCTGGTTGGGAGCTAAGATCCCACATGCCTTGTGGCCAAAAAACCAAAACAGAAGCAATACTGTAACAAAATTCAGTAACAACTTTAAAAATAGTCCATGTCAAGGGGCTTCTCTGGTGGCTCAGTGGTTGGGAGTCTGCCTGCCCGTGCAGGGGACACGGGTTTGAGCCCTGGTTCGGGAGGATCCCACATGCCGCAGAGCAACTAAGCCCGTGCGCCACAACTACTGAAGCCCGCACGCCTAGAGCCCGTGCTCCCAATGGGAGAGGCCACCACAGTGAGAAGCCTGCGCACCACAGCGGAGAGTGGCCCCCGCTCGCCGCAACCAGAGAGGGGCCCGCGTGCAGCAACAAAGACCCAACGCAGCCAAAAATAAAATAAATAAAATAAAATAAATAAATTTATTTAAAAAAAAAACCACGAGACACTACTAACCACCTATTACAGTGGCTAAAATGGAAAAGACTGACAGTACCACGTGCTGCCGAGGGTGTGCAGGCGTTGGACTCTCATGCACTGGTGGTGGGCATGAAAAATGGTGCAACTGTGTTGAAAACAGTTCAGCAGTTTCTTAATAGGTTAAACGTATGCTTGCTGTGTATGATCCAGCCTTTCCACTCCTAGGTGTTTACCCAAGAGAAATGAGGGCAGACGTCCATGTAAAGACATGCAACAGCGTGGATGCATATCAAAGTAACCATGCTGAGGGAGCGAAGCCAGACCACAGAAAAGTACACGCTGTATGATTCCACGTATATAAAACTCTAGAAGATGCAAACTTACGTGTAGTGACAGAAAGCAGATTCGTGGTTGCCTGGGCGTCAGGGGTGGGGTTACAGAGGGACACAAGGAGACTTTTGGGGGTGTAGATGTGTCCATTACCTTAACTGAGGTGGTGGTTTCATAGGTGTATAATATGTCAGAGTGTATCAAATTGTAATTGTTTATTGTGTTATTTACCTTCAATAAAGATATTTTTTAAGCTAAATGAGCAGTTAGCATAGGAGCAGGCCCTGCCTCTACCTGCTGAACCCCTGTATCACCCTGGTGGCTGCTGCTGCCCATATTTTTTGTTTGTGCGGAGGGCCTATTCCACTGACTGGGTTGGAAGAGTGACAGGTGAGGTAGAAGTTTTCTGTTACTTAAATCATTTCAAGTGGAAAACCCTATTACTGCTTTTGTAACAAGTTCGATTTAGTGAGCATTTGCTGTGGTTCAGTCAGGTTTTAAGGACCTTATGTGGATTCTCATTGAGTCCACATAGCATGTGAGGTAGGTGGTGTTACTGTTTCCATTTTCAGACCAAAATTCAGAGGCAGAGAGGTTGTCAACTCGGTGGAGGCCACCTGGTGCTGAGAGTGGGGTCTGGAAGTCAGAAGTGCAGCCCGCAGCCAGGTGCAGCCACGTTGGCTCTGCCAGCCGGTCCTGCACAAGCTGGCTGGACGTGCAGAGGCATGTGGGAGACCCAGTTGTGCTCATCGTAGTTTGCAGGAAATGAGGGTAAAAGCAAAAGATTGCGTCTGCGTACTGGAGTGCAAGTGGCACGGCTGAGAGCAGAGTTTCCCCCAAACTTGAGGGTTACAGCCTCTCAGAGGTGCCTCTGTCGTGTGCAGTTATGTCCAGTCCCTGCCACCTTTCCCAGTTAGACCTTCCTTCTGGGTGTGTGCCATTCACTTCTCGGATAGCATCAATCATGTATGAAGTTTGGCTCTGAAATCCTTCAAGTGGGACTTACTGTGTGGCCTCATCGGGTTTGAAGGGGTATGTACTAGGCTCTGTGTTCAACCTGGGAAGCAAGGTCAGCTGTAGAGGGAGAACAGGATGGAAGAACAGATGGGTTTTTGTAGTGCATCAGACAGAAGGATTCAGGAGAAAGGGTCACTGGCCGTTTCCTGTGACTCCAGAGGGAAAGGCAACCTGGGTGAGGGTAACTCACACCTGCTGTCCAGCACTGGCTCAGCCCTGTCTTCCCATCCCACTCCCTGAGCTGCCACTTGCAAAGGACCTCACGCCTCCCACTGTGATTTCTGCTGTCACTCCTAATTGCCAGCATCTGGTAGGTGAGTGAGCTGATCTGTAAGGCGACGTAGGGGAGGTGATACTGGGGTCAGGGAAGACCACCTCATCTCGCTCAGTGTCTGAGCTGGGAAATGGGTTAGTTCCATGTGGGGAGAGCCTAGTTCCTGTTCTTTTAGGAGGATACTGAAGTGGGTTGGGCAGCCTCTAGTTGGGTGCCTGCTGTGTGAGTGAAGAGAAGGGCCCAGTGCTGTGCTGGCCACTACAATAGCTGGTGGCCACTAGCCACACGTGACTGGTGAGCACTGGAAATGAGGCTCGCCCAAATTGAACTAGACACCCTGCACTTGAAAAATTTAGCGTGGACTTCCCTGGCGGTCCAGTGGTTAGGAATCCCAACTCAGGGAGCACAGGTTCGATCCCTGGTCAGGGAAGATTCTGCATGCCGCGTGGCTCCACCAAAAAAACAAAATAAGGAAAACTTAGTGTGATAAATGAGTGCAAAATAGCCTACTTACAATTGTTCTATATCGATTACATGTTGAAATAACGTTTTTGGTTGGATTAAATAAATATATTATTAAAATTAATGTACCCATGTTTCTTTTTAGTTTTTTAATATGGCTGATGGAAAATTAAGAATTCCACATGTGGCTCCCGTTGTACTTGTATCGGACAGCACCTGCTTAGAGCGATGAGCTGATTGGAGGAGATGGGTAGGAGCTGAGATGAGTTAGGCACTGGGTCCTATGAGCCTGGGGGCTGGAGGTGACACCTGGCAACTCATAAACTTGAATCGCAGCTCACCTGAACTAATGGCATGCAATTTTCGAACTAATGGCATGCAATTTTCGAACTAATGGTCAAAGCAGTTTTAATTTTTTTAAATTGAAATACAGTTGATTTACAATGTTATGTTAGTTTCTGGTGTACAGCAAGTGATTCAGTTATATATACATATTCGTTTTCATATTCTTTTCCATTATGGTTTATTACAGAATACTGAATATAGTTCCCTGTGCTATACAGTAGGTCTTTGTTGTTCACCTGTTTTATATATAGTAGTTTGCATCTTGCTAATCCCAAACTCCTAATATATCCCTCCTCATCTCCTTTCCCCTTTGGTAACCTTAAGTTTCTTTTCTATGTCTGTGAGTCTGTTTTAGATTCCACATGTAAGTGATACGTCATGTTTTAGATTCCACATATAAGTGATATCATATAATACTTGTCTTTCTCTGTCTGACTTCACTTAGTATGATAATCTGTAGGTCCATCCATGTTGCTGCAAATGGCATTATTTCATTCTTTTTTATGGCTGAGCAGTATTCCATTGTATATATATGTACCACATCTTCTTTATCCATTCCTAAGTGTTCCTAAGCAACACTTACGTTACTTTCATGTCTTGGCTATTGTGAATAGTGCTGCTGTGAATGTTGAGGTGCATGTATCTTTTCGAATTAAGAGTTTTCTCCGGATACATGCCCAGGAGTGGGATTGCTGGATTGTACGGCAACTCTAGTTTTAGTTTTGTAAGGAACCTCCTCCATACTGTTTTCCATAGTGACTGCACCAATTTACATTAAAAAAAGTTTTTTTTTGGTGGGGAGAGCAGTTTTAAGATGCTGCCTCTAGAAGCGGAGAACCTAAGATCTCTTGCCCCTGATGGGATACCTCCATTAGGAAGAAAACAGTGCTCCCCCTGGCTGGGGCAGAAGGCCATGTCCAGGTGTTAACTTCCATTGCATCGTTGTCGGAGAGCTTGTCCTCCTGGAATGACGTGTGGGAGCAGGTGATTAAGGGAGTGAAATTTCTTTCTGTGGTCCCTTGACCATTTCTAGCCAGTTAGGGATTGCTTAGAGGGCCTGCATGGTTAACTCTGGAGCTGGCCTGAATCAGAGCCGTGGCCAATGCCGTTTGTGACTGTAAACCTCGGGTAGGTTGTGACTCTTTTTCCTCCTGTTTACTGTGTGGACAATTGGTTGAACCTCCTCCTAGCGGGTGGTGAGGACACATGTGACGTTACACGGCAAGGGGTGCTAAGTCAGCTATGACCTCAGAGTAGATTGTGAATCACCTTTTATGTGATTTTGAAGCAGTCAGGAATCCAAGTGGTGAGACCCTGTAGACTTTTCTGAGCCGGCTTGTGAGGTTGGCCTCATCTGTCGTTCGTTTAGACTGTGGTCTCGGGGGATGGAGCCACAGTGTCTTCTGTCCACAGCAGATGCTCGGTAGACAGGGGTGAGGAAGGCAAATAAGGGGTTTGTAGAGCGAAACCAAGAGCACTGCTGATAAAGGGAGAATGGCCCCAGTTCCTGGACTCGGCCTGGGTGCCACGCCTGGTCGGAACGCAGACAGGCCGCCCCGTTTCCCGCAGCAGAACCGCTCAGCAGAGATGTTGGGTGTCGAAGAATCAGAGCTGTTTTGCAAAAGTCAAGACATATTCAGAAGAAATTAATATACTTTGATGAGTATGAGTCATGCTTTTACTTCCTGTAACTTTTGTGGGGAGATGCTAGCTGTAGGCTGTCTGAATTGACGGTTTTGAGAGGAGCAGTTTAGGGCAGCTCTGCTCACCTAGAACAAGACCTCAGCTCCCTGGGCTGTCGCTTAGGACATCTCTCCCACTGTCAGCAAGGGTGTAGTTATGCATCCCGTCCATAGGGGTTTCTCTCTCGTGGCCCACTTTTCACATCACGGACAAACCTTGGCTGCTGCCTTCAGGTGGGAAGACAGAATCCCACAGCCTCGAAGGAAGCAAGGGAGCCTGAGCTGTGCCCGGCTCGCGGTGGAGGAGACGCAGAGACATGGCAGGGGCTGCGTGTTGGGGCGGGGCTGGGAGATGCTGGGAATTGGGCGGGGGGGACGGAAAGCACATTCCTGCCGCTCCTAGGCAGGTGCCAGCTGGCAGAGGTGGGCCCTGGGCAGCACTGCCCGCTCGGGCTCCCTTCGCTCCCACTGTCCGTGCTGCCAGGGCCCCTGGGTCTTCTAGGCCTGCTCCGGTACTTTGTTAGCTAGAAATGTGAGGTGGACTGAGATTCACGTTCCCTTCTAGAGGCACAAAATAGTATTCGTATGATAGCTTAAATAAAATAAGTCTGGGTTTTAAATTATTCAGCACAATAACAGTATGTTTGCAGCTTTGCTTTCAGTAACATACTTATCAGATGTTTTAATGTGTTCTGAAATGAAAATTCTTTTTTTTATATAAATTTATTTTTTATTTTTGGCTGCGTTGGGTCTTCGTTGCTGTGTGCGGGCTTTCTCTAGTTGCAGCGAGCAGGGGCTACTCTTCGTTGTGGTGCGCGGGCTTCTCATTGCGGTGGCTTCTCTTGTTGCAGAGCATGGGCTCTAGGTGCACGGGCCTCAGTAGTTGTGGCACACAGGCTCTAGAGTGCAGGCTCAGTAGTTGTGGCACACGGGCTCAGTTGCTCCGCGGCATGTGGGATCTTCCTGGACCAGGGCTTGGAACCCATGTCCTCTGCATTGGCAGTTGGATTCTTAACCACTGCACCACCAGAGAAGCCCTGAAATGCAAATTCTTTATCGTAATTTTCAAATGTGACATTGCATAGCAACCATAAATAGTTTGCATATGATGGTAAAACTAAGTAGTGCCTTCTGAATGATGGGTTTAGGTGAACAGACTGTGGAATTTGCAGCTATTGATATTGCTGCCTGCTTGATGAGGCACATCTCTGTGGAGGGAGGATGGAGCTGGCTTACAAAAAATACGTTTTTTACTTTTTGTGCTCTCTGCAGTCTGTCCATGGGGTTGGAGTACTTTCCTGTTGTTCTCAGGTACATGGTTGATTTTTAAAATTTTATATTTAAAAAAAAATTTATTTTTTATTTTTTGGGCTGCGCCTTGCATCTTGGAGCATTTTAGTTCCCCGACCAGGGATCAGACCGAGCCCAGCAGTGAAAGTGCCAAGTCCTAACCACTGGACCACTGGGGAAGTCACGGTACATATTTGATTTTTTGTTAGGCAGTAAATCCCTTTGGATGCATTTAACCCTATTATGACCCCACTCACTCAAGGACTGGCTTTGGGTCTTGGGATATCAGGAAAGCACGTGCTGGAGTGGTGTTGGAACCATTCACAGGGCATCAGACCAGACATCAGCATGGTACCATCTTGGGGGCTTTTCCACTGCCGTGATGTCTGGGTTTAGCGTGGATTTCCTAAAATGACACATGGGTTCCCAGAAATTCAGTTTGAGTGTATGTGGCGTTTGGCTATCAGTGACTTTATGAAGTTATGTGTAGGTTCTGTTGTGATTTGAAAAGTACAAGAACCTTTATTTTCAAAAGGTAGTAAACGGAAGTGAGACTCTTCTTCCCTCTTATAGAGCATCAGCTGGGGGTCTTGTAGTGATCAGACCTCTGTAAGGCTAATAAATTCACTTTATGTGTAGATTATATCTTGTACCTTTTTTTATTCTATTTACAGAACTAATGTACGATCGTTGTATAAATTTAGTTCTGGTAAGAATGATTACATTTTTTACATTGTCCTAGTGCTTTAGGGGATATGCTTAAATTGGAGTTAAACAGTAATTTAGAAGAAGAGTATATACTACATTGTCCATAAATGTAAAATGTGAAAAGTAAAAGTGTCTTATGTGTGCATTATCAGTAAACACTTAACTGAGGGGCTGTGAGTTTTCTTTTAAAATTTGCATCAGAAAATTGAGAAACAGGAAAATCTCGTGAGGTATCTTAGATGTTGGGGACAGACTATTTAAATCATTGCATTCTAGTAAAATGTAACACACACGTCAGTTTTAAAATAACGTGTAAAAATGTGCTGGATACTTTAATCCAGAGCCAGACGGGAATTTTGTGTGTAACTAGGTTTCCTTTCTTAGTCTCCATTACCAGATGGTCACCCATATTAAAAACTAGTTATGGTTTACTTTGTATTGAATATTCTGATATCTGCTACTTCTTAGAAGCTGATGTAATGTTTCATCAAAACTTAATTTTTTGTCACTTTTGAAACATACCAGCCTCCATGGTCAACCATTCAGTTGTTCAGACAAATTTGGGAATTTGGGGGATTGACTCTTTCTCACAGACAACCAGTTAGCGTGGCAGCGCGATCCATGTCAAAATACAACACGACCTGCTTGTGAGATCCCTGTGCTCCGATATTTTTAAAACTAAGAGATATAACAGATGTCATACCTACTTGTAATGTAGTTGAACAGTACCCAGAAGCAATGACTTTTAAAACATTTATTAAGAGAATGTTCAAACATAGATTACAGGCAGAATATTATGAAATCATCCAGCTCTAACAGAATTCTGCTAGTTTTGTTTAATCTCCTTTCTTCCTATCAGAGTGTTTTAAAGGAAGTCCCCAAATCATACCATTTCACTCATTAATAAGAAGCATTTCTCATGGTTAAGGACTTCAGTTTCATTATGGCACTGAATGAAAGAGCAGCAGCCCCTTGTCATCAGATACCCAGATGATATTCAGATTTTCCTGGTTTTCTCTGTACATTTGGATTTTAAATCAAGATTCAAGGTCTCTAACATTTAAACAGAAACTATTCTAATGGAAAATTGAAATACATAATAAGTTAACAGATAGTATAAGGAACTCATCACCAAACTAAAGCAATTACCAACTCACGACCAAACTTGTTCTTCTGTGCTCTCCCCTGTTTCCCTCCTCGGTTGTTTTACAGCGAATTTCAGACACGTCATTTTATTCTTAAATCTGTCAGGGTATGCCTTCCCACGCCAGTAAAGCCTGCGGGTGTCGTGTGGTGGAGTTGTCCTGCGCCCTGGGGATTTGCCCTCACTGCTTGGGTTTTGTTAAAGCAGCTGTGACCCAGGAAGGGCTTGACTTCTGTCCATCGCCCTTTGGACTTGTGCTGTCTCGATTTCAGAGATTAACTTGGATTTGGGAATGGAAGAAAAACCAGAAAAGCTGGTGAAATTGATTCAGATCCCTCATGCAAACTCCCCTCTCTCAGAAAGCTCTTTTGTCTGGAAGTGAGGTGTGGTACTGGTACTCGTGTGGCCGAGCAGGTTGGCAGACTCCTTCCCCTGTGGTGCGGGGTGCTCGGCGGGGCTGCTGTTGCCCCAGGACGTTGAGCGCAGCACAGGCACTGGTGGCTGGCGTCCCGGGCCGCCTTCCTGTGGGTCGCGAACCTGTGTGTGCGTGGCGGCTGCTCTGTGGGGGGTGCACTTCGTAGTCTGATCACTGATCACACAGAAAGGCTTACAGAGCGCTTTACAGTTGTCTTGTTAGTTTTCTTCTCGGCCCTGCAGTGTTGGTGCTGTCATTCCTGTGGTACAGTCAGCAGACCAGAGTGGAAAGTGAGCGAGTGAAAGTCACATTCCTTGTGTGTGGCAAAACCAGAACCTGAAATTATATTTTGATGCAGTCACTCCATTTTGTCCTTAATATCAGCCCGTATCATTGTTAGTGACTGGGTAATAACTGGGGCGCTGGGGGCCATTGAAGTGTCCTTCCTAGACTTTACAGGGGTCTTGATTAGAGGGGCCTGGTGCTGCATTCGTCGTGAAGTACATTATATCACAAATGTGAAATATTTAAATAAAAAATTATGTTACCACTTTAA
The DNA here is from genome assembly GCF_002837175.3 of Physeter macrocephalus. Classification (NCBI taxonomy): domain Eukaryota; kingdom Metazoa; phylum Chordata; class Mammalia; order Artiodactyla; family Physeteridae; genus Physeter; species Physeter macrocephalus. Next base: position 31,609,696 of record NC_041216.1, read on the forward strand.
CTTACAGGGATACTGGGTATAACCTAACGTAGGGGCAGATCACTTCACATACTTGCTTTTAAGATACTTAAATTTCTGTGGAAAGTATTTCCAAAACAAGCTCTAAATAAAAGCTGATGGCAGATGTGGGTCATAAAGAACAGAAGTGAGACTCTCAGCAGGTCCTGTCTTAGTGGATTAGACTGGTCAGTGCGCTGAGTCAGCATGGCCCTTGCTTAGCCGTGACTTTGGCCCTGGAGGAGAGAAGGAACCCAGGCCACGTAAACCTGATGGTGGGCTTCTCAGAGGCTCTGGGGGACTAAGGATAGTGAAGAGAAGAGCAAAAGCAGTTACATGTAAGTAAGACCTTTAAAATGTACATTGATTTTTTCTGATCAAAGGAATATAAACTGCATGTCCAGTATTTGGAAAATGAAGAGAAAAATATGGCCAATAATTCTAACAAAAATGCTGTCTTATTACATGGGTTTTTAAATTAGGTATGTTTTTGGCCTTCTTAAATAGCTAAAATTATTACACACAAATTTATTTTTCACTTAGCATATAATGAGCATTTTTCTAGGTTTTTATACTATCTCCATTATTGTTCCTAGTGATATGTAATAGTTCACCCAGTAAACAGTTAACATCTACTAGCTTTTTTTTTTTAACTGAAAAGTATGGGGGAAGAATTGTGAATGCTTCTTGGTTCAACGGCCCAGATAACCAGTTAACTTTTGAAAAAAAAAAAAAATATATATATATATGTACATACACATATAATTTTACATATATAATTTCTTTTTTCCTTATATATATGATAACGTGCAAAATCAAAGCTGCCCCTATTCCTGTGTATTTCCCCCCAAAATAGCCATTAACATTTTCTTGTGTATATAGAAAAAAGATTGCTTACATTAGCATAGATGTTTATTCGTTTTATATACACAAAAGGAGAAATATCATTTATATATTTTTCTGTACCTTGTCTATTTCATTTGCTGTTATCTTCACAGAAGAGCATTTGGGACGAACTTTTAGTTTGTGGGAATTAGGAAGTTTTGCTTCCCGTCAGTCCTGCTCTATATCTGAGTGTGCAGGCTCCTTGCTGTCTGTGGGCTGCTGCCTTCTCTTTGGGGGAGTGGTGACTGCTTGGTCTCATGTGATGGTGTGTTGCCCGGTCCGTTCACTCTCATCCTGTGAGGCCAGTTCAGTGTCCGTCAGCTCAGGGAGTGGGAGGCTGTCCATCGTGGATGTGTGTGTGCCCCACAGAGGAGGTCCTGGACGGTGCCATGTCAGAGCGAACCCCAGTGCCCAGAGGGCGACGGGGAGAGGTGAGCGTGCTGGAGTGTCCTCCATCGGTGAGAGGCCAGCTGCAGATAACTTATTTTCCAGATTGGATTTAAAAAAATACACCTTCAACATGTCGAATAAAGAATGTAGTTGAAAAAAATTTTTAAATGTCTACCAGTAGGTTTCTCTTTCTGACCAGACTGTAGAGATCAAAAAGGGCCTTTCAGGGGCTTCCCTGGTGCCGCAGTGTTTGAGAATCTGCCTGCCAATGCAGGGGACACGGGTTCGAGCCCTCGTCTGGGAAGATCCCACATGCCGCGGAGCAACTAGGCCCGTGAGCCACAACTACTAAGACTGCGCTCTAGAGCCCGTGCTCCCCAACAAAAGAGGCCGCGACAGTGAGAGGCCCGTGCACCGCGATGAAGAGTGGCCCCCACTCACTGCAACTAGAGAAAGCCCACGCACAGAAACGCAGACCCAACACAGCCAAAAATAAATAAATAAATAAATAAATAAAATTAAGAAGGGGGGGGCTTTCAGGACACTTATTTTTATTGGTAGTAGAGATATGAATACCCTTTTCTTTAAAAATTAACGGATACGGATTTTGAGTCTCCTAATTGAGACTTGAATGTGGACACTGATCGTAGAGAGAGCCATAATCAAAAGGCGGTGTTAATAATTTATGTTATTTAATGATGAAAGAGAGATCTGGTTGTGTTCTCTTTGCTTGTGACTAAAGATGGAAGTCAGCAAGTATATTGATATTATTGCTTCTGAAATTTTGAGAGATAACTGAATTGGAGCTTCTCATTTTAAAGATAGTTTTCAATAAATTAATTTCTCTAGTTTAAAGCAATACAGCTGGGTGATTATCATGTATTGATATATATTCTTTTATAATATGTAAAAGAGCATCTAATTAAAAGAGATATTTCATTTTACTGTCTCAGGAGCTATTCCATCTAATACTAGGATTTGGGTCTTTACCTAAAAGACCACCTAGCATCTCTGAAAGTTCTTTCTGTTTATCTCAATCCTAGGAGTTTGTTGGTTTTGTCCTTACTTTAAAAACTAGCTTAGCTTTTTAGTGTTTAAATTAGGATCAGAATACGTGGTTTGTTGACTGAAACTAACCGTTTAATTCAGTGTACCTAATGACAACATTAGCTGTTAAGTTTTCTTCACGTTGATTTTGGAAGGATTGAATGAAGTAGCTTCTCCACAGACTAAGAACAATTATTTAATATGGGGGTGGGCAGTGTTACTGGGATAAAACTGCCCCCAGCTCTGCCGGATTGTCCTTATAGTATAATTTGATCACGTGTGAAATGCACGTGCGCTGCAGCAGGCCGCCGGGGTTGGCGGGGAGGATGCAGGGCCGTCCATAAGCTCAGGAAACGCATCGGCACAGCTTTCTGTTTTAAAATTATTTCGTGTTCTCTTGGCACTGTTATTATTTCATACATTAATATTCATCAGCTGCAGTCCTCAGAGTTTGATACATGAAAACGAGAGAGAGAATTCGCCCGATTATCACATAGGGTAGCTCCAGCCATGCTCCCTTTGTCCAGGGAGGCGCCAGGGAGTCTGCGTGGGCGAAGCTTGCCCGGGCTTACAACACCCACTTGAAGTAATGCCTCTAGGAACAGTGGTGTCACTGTGCTTGCCTTCTCAGACAGCTGGAGTGGCAGACCCTGCCTTTGTCCTCCAAGATGCCTCAGCTCCGTGTCACGGCCCCACCCCGTTAGGCCTTTCCTGGTAGTTCTGCAGACTTTCATTTAGGGTCAGCCCGAGGGACTTGATGCCTCTAGAAGCCCAGCACTTCCCCTTCTTCCTGCCTGGCCCGCCCCAGCAGCTAATGGCGTTTTGTGGCTGTGAATAGACGTGGGCTGGTGGGTGCAGGTGAGGGCAGGAACCAGGAACTTAACACATACTTTTTAAAGATAATTTTTATCGGGAAAGGTATTTTTGTTTTCTCAGTAAGTATTCTGTAATATAGACCATGTAACAATTATTTTGAATGCTTTTGTACAGAAAAGGAAAGTTTATCTAGACTGGGAACTAACAACCATGTTTCTTGGGTCATCCAGATAATTTCCCCCAGATGTGTTTCCATTTTAAGAAAATAAATAATTACTGTTAATTAAATATCTGGTGTATATTATAATAACCCTGTGACTTTCACGCAAAATCTATGATGGAAGAATTCTCCCCTCTGTGTTTGCATAGGAAATGGAGGCCCTTGCATAAGCTGTGTTTGCATGTGGGAGCTAATTGTATTCTTAAGTGATTAAAAGATGTTGGTAATTGTATCTTCAGCTTTGTGATAGGTTGGTCATAGTTAGGATTGACCTAACAGCTATGTTCTTGGTCAGAAATGCAACCACCAATTACGACATTCCCTTGGGAAAATAAGTCTCTTGTTTAATAGGATAATTGTGTTTTGACCCTGATTTCAGGAATACTATCTAATGAGCCTGGGGGTGGGGCAGGGTCAAAAGTGGGCAGCAGGGCTGCTTGTACTGAGCCTTCTTTGGCCTGTACCTATAAGGACTGCGGTGTTGTTTCTGAGTCTCCTGGGATCCCAGAGCCCATTTTGGTGGGAGAGTAAGTTGTCATGAATCAGAGGCCTGTTGGACAACCAAACTGAGTCTTTTTAGAATTGCTGTGTGGGACTTCCCTGGTGGCGCAGTGGTTAAGAATCCACCTGCCAATGCAGGGGACACGGGTTTGAGCCCTGGTCTGGGAAGATCCCACATGCTGTGGAGCACCTAAGCCCTTGCGCCACAACTACTGAGCCTGCGCTCTAGAGCCCGTGTGCCGCAACTCCTGAAGCCCACGTACCCAGAGCCCGTGCTCCGTGACAAGAGAAGCCACCGCAACAAGAAGCCTGCGCACCGCAACGAAGAGTAGCCCGCGCTCGCCACAACTAGAGAAAGCCTGCGTGTAGCAACGAAGACCCAACGCAGCCAAAAAAAAAAAAAAAAAAAAATTAGAATCACTGTGTGAACATTCTGATGTCTTCTGGGCAGTCATGGGTTCAAGATCATTGACATGGCTTTGAGGTGCTGGGCTGCCAGGTTGCCGCTGTACTCTGTTTCCTGAACTAACTACCCCAGGGTTTTCATGTGAGAGCTATTCTGAACGTCAGTCTTAGGTTCTTGAGTTTATAGTGAGACCCAAATCCTTCGTGAAACCTGCTTCTAAACAGATTTTTCTTTCTTCAGCTCACCACCACCTTTTGAATAGTCTATTAGACGTTGTCATTGAACAAAGCTTGTGTATAATAGTAATTATACTTTGTTAACCCAGCCCTTGTAGGCATTTTATACCTTCTTATGAATGCTAAAGAAAGGTACTCTGATTTGTAATGAAACCGTAGCTCTCAAAATTTCAATTTCCTTTTCTCACCTGCTTCATTAAATTACTCAGTCATTGTTGATTAATTTTTTGTGCTTTTCTCTTTCAGATCTAAGATTCTTTGAGGTGGCTTTGAAGAGCACTAAGATTAGAAGATGAGTGAACTTGACCAGTTACGGCAGGAGGCCGAACAGCTTAAAAACCAGATTAGAGTACGTAGCTATGTGTTCTCAGTTTTGTTAATCATTTGGATTTCAGATGCGATGTTACCATTTTAAGGAAAGATGGGTTACAGGATACAGACTATTCCTTGTTTTGGATTGAAATTGAATCTTAATTGGCCCAGGATGTAGAAATTACAGATCCAGGTATTTGGCCTGGTACATTATTTTCAGGATTTTGTTTTCTTTCTTTCTTTATTTATTTTTTTAAACATCATTATTGGAGTATAATTGCCTTACAATGTTTCGTTAGTTTCTGCTAGGATTTTGTTTTCTAGCATATTTTCACTTCACTGTACAGCATATGTTTCCATAGAATTTATAGACATCTTTCTGTACCTTTTTTCTTGACTTTGGGAATTAGCTTTGTGACATTCTTTTGGTCACTGTATAGAGTGTGGTATTCACTTCCCCCACTGTGACTGCTAAGTTGAGGGCAAGAAACTTGTTTAAAAATAAGAGTATTAACAACAATAATAAAAAGTATTTTAAGTGCAAGTGATTTGTTCTTAATTTTGAAAAGTGTTTCTTAGGGATGGTTACGGCTGTTAGAGCACTAACATCTATCTTCAAATAGATGCTCTATTCAAATAGAGCATCTCTTTGAAGATAAAAACAGCCAGGTATCATTCAGCTGTCCTGTAGAAAGTAGGATAGTCGCAGAGTTCTCAAGCATTACCTCCCATTCTGTCACTGATGTTTATAATGGTGCACTGCAGAACCCATGAACTTTTTTTTTTTTTTTTTTTGCGGTACACGGGCCTCTCACTGTTGTGGCCTCTCCCGTGCGGAGCAGAGGCTCCGGACGCGCAGGCTCAGCGGCCATGGCTCACGGGCCCAGCCGCTCCGCGGCATGTGGGATCTTCCCGGGCCGGGG
>NC_041216.1:31615500-31653925 GCF_002837175.3 Physeter macrocephalus
CGGCATCAGCAGGCGGACTCTCAACCACTGCGCCACCAGGGAAGCCCCCCATGAACTTTTAAAAGGGGATGCGTACTAGGTCCAACTATGAGGATGGAACCTAATTATTTCCTTTTAAAAGACCGATTATATGTTCAGAAAGCCTAGTGGTAATTGGAAAGAAAGATCAGCATCATTTTAGCCGACATTTTCTTGAAGTTGAGAAAAGATAATGGAGTTATCTGAGATCTACCATCAAAGAGGAAACAGAAAATATCCTTTTACTGTAAGAATTTCATATCTTAACATTTAAAAATATGGTATAGCTCAATAAAAATAAGGAAGAGTTAGTATTTTTAATGGTTTGATCAGATTTAATACGTCCAGCCACACTCCAGAATATAGAAATCAGAATTTTGTTTTTCTAGCAACAATAACTTGTTGTTTATAAGTTGTTCATAAATAGTGGGTTCTGATCTATTCGTAGCAAATGAGAGAGTTCATATGGCATAGGTAAAAAAAAAAAAAAATCCAAATTTGGTGGAAAAAAAATAAAGGCTGAAAGTCAGTGTTACATCTCTTCTTCCCATTTTTTAGACCCGTTTTCTGTAAATCACACATAGCCCTACTCTTAGGGGGCAGAGCTGTCCTGTGAGCCACGTGTGGAATTTAAAACTAAAGAGAAACTGGTAGAATTAATTTTTAACAACTGTATCTAAACCAATATATCTAAAAGATCACCATTTTGATATATAATTAATACATTTACTTTTTACACTCTTTTTTGGTACTGAGTCTTGCCAGTTCAGGGTCTCTTACATGAAATGGCCTCAGTGTGCACCCGCGGCATCTCCCGTGGCGCCTGCTCCACGCGGACCATCCCCAGGAGAGTGGACGAGCTGCACAGCCATCTCCACACCCACCCAAGGCCTGTGCAAGGCCTTGCCTCTGAGGCTCTGCTGGTTTCTTTGCACAGTATAGTGTCGACAAAGCTGTTTGAGTCCATTACATCAAATGGGAACGGAAGACTTTCTTTAACAAAGGAAGAAAACACCCTTTTCCCCCTGATTACCCGAGGAACACATGCTTGTTAAAGAACGTAGGGCACAGCAAATCAAACAAGAGATGGTAGATGATTCTGAGAGGGGTCACTTGCTTTATTAGATTGGTCTTTAAGCTGAAAGACCCCAGAGGGACTGTGTCATCTTACTTTTGATCATGTTTGTGAGGAAACATGGGCTCTCAATGGGATGCCGATTGAAATATGGCATATGTCTTAAACACATGGGCTACCAGTGGATGAAGGGGAACTCCGCGAAATGTACAGGCGCAAATTTTTTTCAAAGTGACTGTGCCGACCCTGCAAGTGAACAAGACGGACCGAGTGACATGTGTGGGCACTTGTCTCGAGCGACAGCAGAGCCAGGGTGGTCAGTGCGGCCCTAGTGGGATGGGCCTGGCCGCGTGCTGCCCTGTGCTGGACCGACATCCAGCCGGGATAAGGCCTGACTGACTGTGGGTCTGTATGTGCTCCTCTGGGTGAGGGGCAGGAAGGCAACCTGCTGTCTTCAGTGGCTTTTCCCAGCACAGACAGTACAGGAGCCTTGGTTAAATAATAAGCCATTGTGAACATATCACCAGGCCGTTAAAGTGGAATTTAATGTAAAAAAATGTTGACGATTTCTGTCTTTATTAAGCAGTTACAGAGGTGGTTTCCATTAGAAGACTTCTTCCTACAGGGTTGGAAGTTGGAGATTGACTTGCTCTGAGGATGCTGTACTCTTTTACATTGAGCACTTGTTGGCTAAAATGAAGACTGAATTAGAGCATTCCCTGTGTTTAGTGTTTAAAATGGTTTTTCTCTCTGTTCTCTGTGGTGTCACTGCAGTCTGCTCTGGACATTACGAAATCCATTTTAATCTCTGGACACTAACCAGAATGAAGCCACTTAAGTCCTATGATTTACTTTTTCCGTTGAAAAAATTATTGTTAGGGACTTCCCTGGCAGTCCAGTGGTTAGGACTTGGCGCTTTCACTGCAGTGGCCCAGGTTCAATCCCTGGTTGGGGAACTAAGATCCTGCAAGCCACGTGGCGCAGCCAAAAAACAAATTAAAAATTCTTGTTATTCTTCTTTAAAATTGAAAGCTGTGTATAATATCAGTAAGAATGGTACTCAGCACAAAAAAAAAAAAAAAAAAAAAAAGAATGGTACTCAGGGCTTCCCTGGTGGTGCAGTGGTTAAGAATCCACCTGCCAATGCAGGGGACACGGGTTCTACCCCTGGTCTGGGAAGATGCCACATGCCGTGGAGCAACTAAGCCCATGCGTTACAACCACTGAGCCCATGTGCCACAATTACTGAGCCCTGTGCCGCAACTACTGAGCATGTGTGCCGCACCTACTTAGCCCATGTGCCACAACTACTGAAGCCCGTGTGCCTAGAGCCTGTGCTCCGCAACAAGAGAAGCCACTGCAATGAGAAGCCTGCAACAGAGTATCCCCTGCTCGCCGCAACTAGAGAAAGGCTGTGCGCAGCAACGAAGATCCAACACAGCCAAAAATAAATACATAAATAAATAACAAATTTTAAAAATGATACTTGGAAATAAATATTGAACTCTGTAAGTAACTGATAGAGTCCCTGATGGAAAACCTGCTGCTCTGGGTCTCCCCTCCTCTTGGTCTTGACCCCAAATTTAGGTGCTGGCACAGAAATACCTGATTATATAATTTTTGTGTTTTAATTAACTAAGCAGATTTAACTAAGCAGAACGGCTTCTGATAGGATAGTTTGAGTTGAATTTGGAATCTAGCTATTTGGTCCCTCTGTAATCACCATCTCGTTGAATATACTCCCTGTGCTGGGCTGGTGAGTATTAGCACCAGCTTCGTGAAGCAGAAATAATTGGCAGTGAGGCCGTTTGCCCTGGAGGGGTCCCCGGACCCTCCCACACGAGTGCTCACACGCGTGTCAGTGAGAGCAGGTGGTCAGATGACGACACAGTGGCAATGTTTCTATTAGAAATTGTCATAATTTCCTTTGAAATTATTCCTACACAAAAAAAAACGTTTTAGGCCCCATCCCTACATTCAAATATTTTTTGACCCTCTTTTTTTTTTTTTTTTTTTTTTTTTTTTTTGCGGTATGTGGGCCTCTCACTGTTGTGGCCTCTCCCATTGTGGAGCACAGACTCCGGGGCCATGGCTCACGGGCCCAGCCGCTCCGCAGCATGCGGGATCCTCCCGGACCGGGGCACGAACCCGCGTCCCCTGCATCGGCAGGCGGACTCTCAACTACTGTGCCACCAGGGAAGCCCTGACCCTCTTAAAGCTATTGTCTCATTTTCCCTCAGAATATATGGCTTTCTGTTTGTAAAAATATATACGCTGGGGCTTCTCTGGTGGTGCAGTGGATAAGAATCCGCCTGCCAGTGCAGGGGACACAGGTTCTATCCCTGGTTCCGGAAGATCCCACATGTCGCAGAGCAACTAAGCCCACGCGCCACAACTACTGAAGCCCGCGCGCCACAACTACTGAAGCCCGCGCACCTAGAGCCCACGCTCCGCGACAAGGGAAGCCACCACAGTGAGAAGAAACCCGCGCACTGCAACGAAGAGTAGCCCGCGTGCAGCCACGAAGAACCGACACAGCCAAAAAATATATATCTCTATATGTGTATACACACACACACACACACACACATATACACACACACACACTAATTTGAGATTTCAAGATTTTTTTTCTAGTAACTTGGATCACTTAGGAACAATGAGAACATTTTAATTAGCTTGAGTAATGTCCCTTTGTAGTTCTCACCTGCTTCACAAGGTCATTTTATAGGTAAGAAAACAGGTAACAGGCTGCCAACAGCCAGAGAGTCTTAACCTGAATTTGGTGGTTTTGACCCCAGGTCCTTTGCTCTTTTGTGTAGTGGTTAGCTTCAGGGATTGTTTGGCTTGGAAACAAGAGTCTTAGTTAACACACTCTAGAAGAAAAGTTCTCTGGGCCGGCCAGTCAGTGCTTTTTAGACGTTGTTTCTGTGGGCCCCACGGCTCCTGGGCTGGTAGAAGGAGCGAGACGCACGTGCAGGTCTGTGGGAAGGTGCTGGAGCCTCGCAGGCAGGAGAGGAGGCTCTGGGGGCGCGGGGGCGCTGCGCGTTAGGGTTGTCTGCAGGCCAGGCGCGCACGTGTGTTGCTGGTTCTCTGTTGAGTGTGCTTGGGACCGTGGGTGCAGGGTTGGGGGCGAGGGGCGAAGGAAGGGGTCTGAGCTCTCCCACCCTGGTGGAGGCTCTCCGGGACTGCAGTGTCAGCACCTTGGAGTGACTGTATCTGAAACAGCACTAATTCCCTCTTTATCATTGTCTTTCCCTAGGATGCTAGAAAAGCGTGTGCAGATGCAACTCTCTCCCAGGTAAGAGCAGTTTGTGCAGAGTCGCTGGCCTGGCCTGGAGGTTGGTGCTTGTGGCGCCTCCACTTGGGACCTCTAGAGGGAGCGCTCTGATTCTCTCTTGTGCACAGTGAGGGCGTGGGGCGCTGCTCGAAGGGTTCTCCCGCTCAGGCCCTTACCACGCTAGGCGAGGCCGTGGTGCTTCGCAGATGACAAATAATGTCTCTCAAGCCTTCTTGCGGAGGTCGGAGTTGTAAATGTTATTGCAGTCTCAGTACAGCTATTTCAGAGTTCCTCTCCCTAACAAAATCTGCCTCAGAACTTCTTCGATTTCTAAAGTCCAGTTTTGCAGATTCTCAGAAAGTTAAACATTAGTCATGACCCAGCAGTTCCACTCCTGGATGCACGCCCGGAGGAGCTGAGAGCTGACGCTCAAACAAGCCCGTGTACACGCGTGCTCACGTTGTCTCGGTTCCCAGCAGCCAGAGCAGGAAGCAGATATCCGCAGGTGGAGGAGCACAGGGACAAAGTGTGGTCTGTCCACGCGATGGGACATTACTCAGCCATAGAAGGGATGAATCTCGAGACATGGCGCTCAGTGAAAGAAGGTCACGTGTTGTGTGATTCCACGCATATGAAATGTCCAGACAGGTCACCCTGTAGAGACAGAAAATAGGTTCATGGTTGCCCGGGGTTGGGGAGGAGGCTGTAGGGAGCAACTACTGAATGAATATGGGGTTTCCTCTGGGGGCGATGAGAATGTTTCAGAAGGCAGTTGTGTGGCTATGCTAAATAGTACATACTCGAAGTTACATACTTTCAAATGGTGCATTTCACCTCATTGAAAAACAATATTTTGTCCAAAGAATTGAACAGAAATGTGAAAGAAAAATTATATTCCTCCTTCTGTTGAGTATGATTATTTTACATTGTCTTAGCGCTTTAGGAGATGTTATTTAATTGGGGTTAAACAATAAGTTAAAGAAAAATTAGACTGCATAGAATAACCTGCATTTGAATCTCAAATGCACTTTGGACTGTACGTGTTTTTAAAACCCATTATTGTGATACCCTTATTCCATTTGTCAACTCAGAATCATTAACGTCAGGTTTTTGTATGTTGGAGTGAACAGCAGGTTTGCATGTATAGTTTTGTGCCCTAAGCTACAGAGTACAGAGGAGATTCCATCGTTGTCCAGCTCAGCGCACAGCCTGGTCGCTGGACAGTCTGTAAGGCTGGGGCCCTGTGTTAGATTGTGATGTAGGCTGACGAGGCTGTAATTTGGAGGAAACCCTTGAGGGACTGACGGAGGCAGGAGGAGCTGGGCCGGGTGGCCAGCTAGGGAGACAGCAGAGGTGGGAGGGGAGGAGGCTCTGGGCCAGCCCCATGCCTGCTACGCACAGGGGAGGGGACGGGGGTCCTGGAGAACAGGTAGAGTAGCAGACTTTCGAGAACCGGGAGAGGGAAGGTAGGTGCCCTGGGAAACGGGAGGAATCACAGAGCGAGGCCTGGCGGGCTGGAAGGAGCCGGGCAGGCACAGCCGTGGCCAGGGCGCCAGGACCAGTGAGTGGGGTGGGCGTGAAGGGGAGGAACCCTCGCGGGGAGAGCACGCGTCACACGATGTTAATTTGCAGTAACTTTTATTTTTCAGATCACAAACAACGTCGACCCAGTGGGAAGAATCCAGATGCGTACCAGGAGAACGCTAAGAGGGCACTTGGCCAAAATCTACGCCATGCACTGGGGCACGGATTCCAGGTGTGTGGGGTGTGGGCACACGTAGAGCTTGACACGTGCATGAAGGAGAAAATAACCTGAACTCATTGGCTGTGACTTGTAAAGAAAAATTAGGCATTTGCGTCAGATGTGCGAGCAGGCCAAGACAGCAGCCCAGGTGCCCGAGCTCCATCTGTGTTCCCGCCTGCCTCGGCTGACGACACACCATCACCTCCTCACCACCCTCCCTTCGCCTTTGTCCTCCCAGCTCCGCGGCTCGGTGCCCGTGCCACCTTGGGGAGGTGACCTGTCCTCTGTGCCGTGGCTCCTCCTCTTTCCAGCCTGTTCCTCGTGGCCTCTTGGCCACACCCTCTCCTGGTTTTGGTGCTCTGGCCCAGGGATGAGGAGCCACTTCCTGCGGTGTCCGTGTCCAGAGGGTTAGAACAGCGACTCGTGTCCCAAGGTTCCTGCATGAGTCTGAGCTGGTCGTTGCTGCTGTCACCGCCTCTCCCTGGCCTGTCTGCCACACCTCCCTTTTTTCTAGCCTCCATTCTTTCTACCTTGAATTCTGCCCCGTGTTCAGACCTCTTTCTAGGTCCCTCATCGCCGTCGCCCTCCCGGTCCCTCCTCCCCTTGCCCTTAACCTGCAGCAGCATTGAAATGAAACCCATTCAGCTCTTTTCTGTTCCTCTTTTAGAGGCTGCTGGGAAGTCTTTCTCCACTTTTCCACCCAAATAATTACATAAAATGCTGTGTGACTTTGTGACTGTAACGTGTTCTTTCAAATAGCTAACATGATGTTTCAGATGCCTTTCTTAGAGTAGCATTTTTTTCATGTTTAATTATCAGAGAAGAATTGTCTGCTTGGTTGTTTTTTTCTTTGTTCATGAAATTGCCTGCTTTAGAGTGTCAACAGCTACAGAACAAAAGAGTCTATTTTTAGTTTTTTCTGTAGACTATCCCATATAATTCCAAATGCAAATGAGAGCTAACTTAGATCATTTTAATGATGGCAGTAATCAGAAAGAATAAAAATGGAAAAAGAAAGCAAAATGCCCTTACTAGTCAATCCACCTTAGAATTTATTGTCAAAAGTAGATGGTAACCAAACAGTGTCTCTTACCTTTGGGTCTTTCCTCCATCTGTGGGAGCATCAGTGTCCTGATTAGACAGGACGTTCGATGGATAGTGACGTGTCACTTGTGCTCTGAGAGGTGACCAAGAGCTGTGTTCAGGGAACTAAGGCAGTTGTGTGGCCAGAGCTGTGGTGATGTGGAGAGGGGCTCAGGGGAGGCCGGGGGCCGGCAGCACCAGATATCACAGGCGTCCCGATCACCGCTGCCAGGCTTTGCGTGCCCTCTGGTTCCAACACGAATTCTGCCTCGAGAGCCCTGTGGTCGAAGGGACGGATACAAGTCAGGACTGAGCAGCACCGCATTCCGGGCCGTGGTCACCCCGAGAGAAGGGGTGATGTGGGAGACCCAGGAGACACTGTCGGGTGCTGCGCGGGTCTTGTTCTCTTTCTTGGACAGCGTCGTGGGTACGTGGGCATTTGTTTTAAAGCTGCTCTTCAAACGACAGTTATTTTTATAATGCCCTTATATGAGAGCTGTCTTTTACAATCATAAACAAGGAAAACAAAAAATGATACCAAAGAGGACCTTTGCTATCCAGACCCGTTCAGAGATTTTTTTTTTTTTTTTTTATAGATAGCCGTGTTTTCTGGAGAGGTAAAATAGGTAAAATTTTGCCTCTTTAAAGTCCAAAGAAAGTTTATTTTTATTTTGGATGTACATTTTGCTTAAGGCATCTTCATAAACAAAGTTTATTGTACAACCTTTTTTCATGATTCAAGACTGTAATTTGGGAATGCCAGTTATTTGATCATGTTTGTATAATTCATGGATACTCTCAAATTATTGCACTGATTAGCAGTTTTCTTTTAAAACTATAGAAGAGGCCCACAGTGAGGTTTGTGTATATGCATGTGTCAGTCCATATTATGTATGCATTTATAAAACGTTTATCAATATGTTGTAATTTTTTATACTTAAAGTCTACTTTTTATAACATTTGAGAGTCTCTTTCAGTCACATGAATTAATGCTAAACTTCCCCCCCCTTTTTTAAATTAATTAATTAATTAATTTTTGGCTGGGTCTTCGTTGCTGCGTGTGGGCTTTCTCTAGTTGCAGTGAGCTGGGGCTACTCTTCGTTGTGGTGCGCGGGTTTCTCATTGCGGTGGCTTCTCTTGTTGCAGAGCACGGGCTCTAGAGCGCAGGCTCAGTAGTTGTGGCGCACGGGCTTAGTTGCTCCGTGGCATGTGGGATCTTCCCAGACCAGGGCTTGAACCCATGTCCCCTGCATTGGCAGGCGGATTCTTAACCACTGTGCCACCAGGGAAGCCCTATCTCCCCTTTTTGAAGTCTGCTGAAGTGTTATAATTGAGAGTGAAATGCTGCTAACCCAGCGAGGCTTGGGAGTCCTCCCTCCTCAGAGTAAATGAAGGGCCTGAGGCCTTTGGATCTGGACCTCTATCTACTTAACCCCTGTATTCAGTGTCCTGGAGCCCTGGGCATCTCCTGGCTCTTGCCTTTGTGTTCTGGGTGGGTGGCACCTCGGGGGAACTGAGAGCTCTAGGAGACAGAAGGAACCAGGTCCCAAGCGGTCGTCCTACTGGGGATTAAGAGGTGTGTCTTTTCTCACCTTCTGGAGGATCAGGGGCTGCTTAATGTCTCTCTCACCCTGGGGCACGTCAGCACATAGTAAGCTTTCCGACCAGGAGGCCTTTCTAGAGGTGACCCTCCCGGAGGACAAGCTTCTTTATGTCAGCTCTGATGTTCATCCAAAGCCTGTGCTTAGAGGAGCCTGGTGGAAATAGAGCCGCAGAGCGACCCTGGTTCCGATTACGTGGGGTCTTTCAAGTGCCTAATATGTTTATAACTGCACCTCGATGCAGGGATTTACTTTAAGAAATTGCATCCGAAGAATAATAGGATTGGAACCTGCACGTAGTTCAGTTCCGGGATAAGTTTTTCATGCAGTGCTGAACACGTATTTATTCCCTGCCAGACTCATTGCTGGCTCCCTGAGAGGGGTGTGCATCAGAGCGTAGAGTTGGACGAAAAAGACCAGTTGTCAGAGGGATTCGAGTGATTTTACCTCCAGGTTTTGACCAGTTCAGGAAGCCAAGTATATTGCAGCTGAAAGGGTTGAGACCTGTGTTTTGATAAAATCTCTAAAACTGAAAATCCTTCTCCTTATTTACCATGCTGACACGTTATCTCTGCATGGGATTATGGAGAGAGGCTTCTTGCCATTCCTCGAAAACAGCACAGTCTGTAGAACAGAGTTCCTTAGGATATCTTATGAGTAGCGGTGGTTCCCTGAATTTACTCTCACTTGAAATTCCTTTGCCCATTAGTCATGTTTTCCTTTTGCAGTTTCCTGTCTTCTTTCTGCAAATACAGACAGAGCACCTTTTCAAGACACAGATCCCAAACGGCACAGTTGACCAGAGCAAGAAAATTATGAAAAATATTCATGATAGTTAACTAGTCTCTTCTGTGGGACCAGGCACAGCTGTGCTTTAGATTGTCATCTCTTTGCAAAGCAGGTGGAAAGGGAGTGCCTCCTTAATGTTTGTAAGAGTCTTGAGTCCCATTTTGGCTCAGTCTGGGAAATTTTCACAGGGTATTTTTGGTGAGAAATGTCTCATAAATTTTGAATATCTAAAAACTTATTAGTCCTTGATATTTATGCTTTCTGTGTGTCAGAACGGAACAGAAAATTATATACTAAATATTTTCTACCACCTTTGACTCATGAAAGAAAGATCTGCAGGTCTCAAATCTGATTTATGGTGAACAGAAAACAAACAGAAGCAGTTCTAGGCAACCAGCTTGTCTAATCTGACCAGCCGAGGGACTGTGGCCAGGTCTTCACCTGAAGACAAGCATGATTGAACCTGAGCTGTTATCGCTGGGAATATTTTCTTTTCATGCTTTCAAAGTTGGTCTAACAATTAGAACCTTTTTTGGGGGGGAGGATGTGCTTATAAATAAGTGCACTTTGTCAGCAAATACAATGTTGAAGCGCGTTAGTCATCACTAAAGTTCAGTTTTCATTTGTTGTCTTTGGGTGACTTCCCTTGTTGGTGTGGTACTGAGGGTTTGCTTTTTTCTTTTTCTTCCAGGCTTCTAGTTAGTGCCTCACAGGATGGTAAGCTCATCATCTGGGATAGCTACACCACAAACAAGGTAGGTACTGCAAACCCTTCCCTGAAAAGCGGCCCGGGAAAGGCGGGTGTTTAAACTCTGGGTTCACTTACCTAAAATGTATAACAGGAGAGGGTGGGGGAGCACAGTGAGTTCATTTTTGTGTGAAGTCATATGGGTCAGGTAGAAGCCCAGTCACGTGGCTGGCACGTGTCACTGGTGCTGCTGGGCCAGCATGGTGTTGCTGTGATGTGTCATCTCTTTACAGAGCAGGTTGGGGGAGCCTCCTTCAAGTTTCTAGGGAACTGGAGTCCAATTTTAGCTCAGTCTGGGAAATCTCATGCTTTATTTAAAAATACAGAAATACAGCTTTCCGTTTAGTTAACTAGTTTTTACAAGAGATAATCTGAAAGAGTTTATACTTTGAAGTATAAATTAAATTATTTTAAAAATTCAATCCAGGGTTGTATCATATTGAATGAAAAAAGTACTCTGGTTGGTCTAAACGTGTATAACAGACAAAATTCAGTTTTATTTTATTGGAGGATACCACATGTGTATAACAGAATCCAGTACTTAAAACAAATCTATCTCAAACACAGAGAGGCATGTGGTAGGATTAATTACACTAATTTCTAGTTTGATTACTTCACTAAAAATGCTGTATTTTCTAAGTGAATTTTATAGCCATTTTGACAAGCCAGTGAAATGTTTTCCTTTTAATATGTAATTGTGATTCAGAGGCTATGTTGCTATTACTTAAGTGCCTACCTAACTCTACATTTGGGAATTCCCTGGCAGTCCAGTGGTTAGACTCCGTGCTTTCACTGCTGAGGGCCTGGCTGGGTTCGCTCCCTGGTTGGAAAACTAAGATCCCACAAGCTACGCGGTGTGGCCTAAATAAATAAATAAAACTACATTAAATTGGTGTGCAGCTAACTGTAAGTTATGACTTTATTAAAACTCTACATTTGGGAATTCCCTGGCAGTCCAGTGGTTAGACTCCGTGCTTTCACTGCTGAGGGCCTGGCTGGGTTCGCTCCCTGGTTGGAAAACTAAGATCCCACAAGCTACGCGGTGTGGCCTAAATAAATAAATAAAACTACATTAAATTGGTGTGCAGCACTGGATTTCTAATTAAATTATTACTTTATCTGACTGCCCACACATATAAAATATTTTCAAAATCATTTTGGCCCCTGTTTTGCTGTGAAAGCTGAAGACTAGAAGCAGGGTCATAAGTGTCAGTCGTTAATGTTTTTGACCTTGAGCGTGCTGCATCCTGTGTGTTCTTTCATTTAGGTTCATGCCATCCCTCTGCGTTCCTCGTGGGTCATGACGTGTGCATATGCACCTTCTGGCAACTATGTGGCCTGCGGTGGCCTGGATAACATTTGCTCCATTTACAATCTGAAAACTCGTGAAGGGAATGTACGTGTGAGTCGTGAACTGGCTGGACATACAGGTACATGTTCTCATCAGTAACCTCGAAGTTTGTACACTGTGTGCCTCGCATGAGTTACATGCTATGGACACCCACCCCTTCTCAATAATTATTTAATCAGATTGGCTACAGCAATGGCCAGATATACTCTGAAAATGAAATCAAACACAGGCCTTGATATTCCTTTACCAGTAAGAAGCCTTTGGATATAAGTCACTGTAGTGGCCCGTTTTCAAGGATCTTGGGAACGTAGGTCACTCCGTAACAGCTGGCAGCCACCTGTCTTTTATAGTAGCAGGACGTGGTTCGATCTGTTATCTCCTTCTGAACCTCCTTCCATCTTGAGCACCTTTCCAGAAGAGTTTCCTAATCTAAACATGCATGAGCGTACACGTGTCTCCCTGTGCACACACACACGTATTTATCCACATATTGATACACCCTTAATGATCTCTTAACATCCTTCATAATGACTAGCATTCTTGTTGCACAGGAAGCAGAACAGAGTCCTTCAGGCTGAGTCCTTTTGAACGTAGCCAGCTCTAAGTGTTGGGTGGTATGTTATTTTGGCTTCTGTTTGCTTTGGGGTTGCTTCCTTCTTAAACTTTCTATCTTCTTAAAGTAGAAACTTAGATCTTCCTACTTTTTCAAATATAAATTACCCTCTAAGCTATAAATTACCCTCTAAGCGTGGCTTTAGCTGTATTATCATTCAGTGGGAAATATTTTTAATACCCTTTTGATAACTTGTTATTGGTTTCTAATCAAATGCCATTATGTTCAGAGAAGATGTTCTGTACCAGTTCAGTTTTTCATATTTATGGAGACTTGCTTCCAGTGGAGCAGGTGGTCTGAGGATGACATGCCGCACGCACTTGGGAGTCCAGGCTGTGGGGCAGGTTCTCAGCGTGTTCATCAAAGCAGGACTTTGACACTGTCCACATATTCTCTGTCTTCAGTTTATTTCTGTCAGTTGCTGAGGCAGGGATGGATTCATGTATTTCTCCCTTCATTCTGGGAATTTTTGCTTCATGTATCTTGAGCTCTGTTAGTAGAAGGTATGTTCATGACTGTCGTTATGTTCCTGATGAAGTGACCCTCTTTCTCAGAACCTTCTTTGTTGGAAAGTCGGCTTTATCTGATGTTAACGTAGCTGCTCCAGCCTTCTTAGTCCGACTGTTTGCATGGTGTATTTTTTCCCATCCACTTAGCTGTATTTATAAACAGAGTCCCTTAGAGACAGCACACAGTTGGTTCTTTCTTTTTATCCACTCTGTTTCTGCCTTTCAAATAGTATGGGGTTCATTTCTGTTTCATGTGGTGTGGGTGCAGTGGGATTTGGCTCTCTCGCTTTATGGTGTGCTCTCCTTTCCTGCCTTCTTTTGGGTTACTTGATTTTTTAGAATTCTATTTTAGTATTATCTGTTGGCTTTTCTGGTTACCTCCAAAAAAGGGTTATGTAGGGAGTGCAGTGTACATTCATAATTTTTCATGGTGCACTCAGAGTTCTATTGTATCCATTTATATGAAATACAAGAATCTTGTGGCCATAAATGCCCGTTTTCTGCCCTTCCTCATTCTTTATGAAGTTTTCGTAGGTGTTGCATCTCCATGTGTTATAAGCCCCACAATATATTGTTATATTTTTTTCCTTTAAATGTTCTTAGCCACTTGAACAAGTTTGAATCGTCTTTTACATTTACTCAAATCTTTACCATCGGTAGCGCTAGTCATTCCTCCTGAAGACGTGAGCTTTTTTCGGGTTCCCTTCAGCCTGATGAACTTGCTTTACCGTTTCTTACTGTTAGTGTAGGTCTCCTAGCAGTGAATTCTGTCTGTTTTCATTTATCTGAAAATGTCGATTATCCTTCATTCTTGAAGAAGTTTTTGCTGGATATATTTAATTCTGGGTTGGTATTATTTTCTTTTAGCACTTTAAAGATTTTTCTTTGTTTTTTGACAGTTTGTGATGTGCCTTGGAGTGACTTTCTTTGTTTATTGTGCTTTAGCACCTTGAATTTGTAAAGTTTTGTCTTTCACTAAATTTGGGAAATATTAGAAATCCATTTTCTGTTCTTTGTTCTCTGTCTTTTTGTACTCCAGTGGGTGCATGTTCACAGCGTCTCGTAGGTTCCTACGGTTCTGTTCTTGTTTATTCCGTCTCCCGCTTCTCCAGAGCTGTCCTCCAGTACACGTGACTTCTGTCACCTCCAGTGTGTTGTTAAGACTGCCCAGCAAGCCATATATGCCAGATGTTCTATTTTTCAGTTCTAGAATTCGTTTGCTTTTTTAAAGAAATAGTTCGTATTTTTCTACTGACGTTTCCTCTCTATTTATTATGAGCATCTTTAGGATCCTTGGGCATAGTTCCAAGAGCTGGCTTTAAAATTCTTACCTGCCAGTTCTAGCAACTAATCCCTTGAGGTTTGGTCTTGGTGGCTCTTTTCTCTTGGATATGGGTGACATTTTCCTGCTTCTTGGTACATCTAGTGATTTTGACTTGTGTCCTGGGCTTTGTGCAGACTGTTGCCCTGAAGCCCTGCCATTTGGTTCCGTTGGGAGCAGCCACACAGCCGTGTGGGAGCGGCTGTCTTGCCTGTGTGGCTCGGACAGAGGTTGGGGCAGTAGGTGTGTGATTTTTAGGGCCTTCTGTGGCTTTCTCCTTTCTAGGTTTCCTTCTTTCACTTTCCAGTTGTGGTTGACCAGAACCCTATTTACTGGCTGTTCAAGAAGGTTGGGCCATAGATCTGCATCTGCGGTGTGGCTGCAAGAGGGGGCCTGCCCTCAGGCACAGGGCAAACAAGCTTGTTGAAAAACAAGCTCACCCAATGCCTTTCTCTTCTTCCAAGTGCAGAGGCTCCCCTTCGGTTTGCCTGCTTCTGCTTCCAGTGCTTTCAGGTTTTTGTTTTTATATTTGTCCAGAGCTTGTGGTGGTTTCTGTGGGAAGGTTGCGCCTGGGGGTGGGAACCCCCCTTCTCGGAACCCAGCCTAGGCTGCCTGCCCCATCCTTGTAAACTGGGGGGTCTGTCCAGTGAGCACCCTTCCTAAACCACTTTGCTTATAGCGTTGATGAACTCACAGCACATTAAAAAACACATTCTTACTGTTTATCGATCTCTTATTATCAGATTCAGTGTATGGACTTCCATTTTTAATTAAATCTTTTAAATTTTTTAACACTTTATTTGCTGAAACAAAAAAATAAAACTAGTATTAGAATGTTTTAGAAATTTTGTTTCCTTCATGTATCATGAAATTTTCCCTCTTTGGGAGTTGAGTGGTAGTGTTTTTTTAAATGTTTGGCCTCTTAAGAGTATTTGTGACTTTCTTCAGACACGATACGTAATTCAGCTTCAAATCAGTAAAGGTTAAAATTCGATAAATTCAAATCGCCTCACTTTAATGGGGGGGGGGTAAAGGTGTGAACGGCTAGTGGGCCAGAAGATTTGAGGGTGTGCGGCCTGTGCCTTGTCGCAGCCCTTCTAAGCCTCGTCTGATGGCGCTAGTGCTCATCGCGCAGGCACCTCTCGCTAGCCTGAGCCTTAAGCTGAGAGCTCTTTGTTAAGCTGTGGTTGGGACATTTTGTTGTAGAGTCTTGGAAACTCAGTTGCGCAGAAAACCCTTCTTGGTGCTCTTCTCAGCAGTCTCCCTGAGCCGTCAGGTGGTGTCTGATGGAGTGAGGGCAGGAGTCGAGCCTCTGCGCTCCGTTTCAGGAGAGAGGCTCTTGGTGGTCAGTTTTGTGTTGCTGTTGTTTCCAGAAAATACAAGGGTCCACATGGAACAAACAGAAGCTTCCTTCTCTAGAGTTGGCCACCCAGGCTTTGGAAACGCTCGCAATACTTGAGAGAGCAAACGTCAGATGGCGTTCTGTCTTCTGGTGTTTTGCCTTTTAAGTGTCTATCTTAAGGAGTAAAGGATGCCCTCTGGAAACGGTTAATGGAATGAATTCACAACGATTGAGACGGAACATTTATCATTGTTGCTGTTACTATGAATATATTACATATAGCATAAAACTTGCCGAGTGCTCTCTTGGTGAAAATAATAATACAAAGGCGTTAGATTGTATATTTGAGAAATTAGTAATTCCCTAAAAGCTCATTCTCCTTTCCTAAACCTCCCATCGCAGTGCAGACACATTTACCCTTTCTGAGATCACCATGGTCAAGAGTTTAGCCAGCGGTTTCCTGGGGGTGACATGACTGCCTTGTACTCTTGCCAGAAGCCCTTGCAGTGGCTAAAATTTCGTTTTCCAGGGATGATTTGTCCATGCTGCCTGGGGCTTGAATGCCCGTGAAGGCACAGTGGCCGGCCCCTGGCCTGTTAGTCCCTTCTTTCTTGACAGGCGCCAGCAGGCCCCGCTCTGGGGGGAAGGTGCGTTCCACAGTTCTGCCCCAGGCCACACGGCGCTATGCTCCGGCACCCTGTTCTTTGGCCGTTAGTTAGCGTGACCGCGGTTTTAGGCTTTTTGTGGTCGCAGTCTGGGGAACTCAGACCCCACTGCTCGCTTCCTGGCCTCACGGACTGCGCCGCCGGCTCAGCTACCCTCTGGGCTGCCCTCCAGCCGGCTCAGCGCCCAGCAGCAAGAGCCCCCTCTCCCAGGCTGGCCACGGGTCCTGGCTGTGTGAGAGGATGCGTGAACCTCCGGGTGGACGGATGCACCCGGCCTGCTGCCGGGTGCTTGTCCTTTGGCATCAGCGGTTTCTGGGTTTGTCTCTTTGGGGTGGCGTTTCCTCACTCGCAGGCCTTCATGTTACTTCGTTGTCTCTCTTTCGTTTTCACGGAGCTGCTCAGAGAACGCACCCTGTGCTCCCGGTCTCCGCTCCCCTGTGCACCTCCGAGTGGGTCGGCGGCTTTCCCTCCCCGCCCAGCCCCAGGTGCCGGCTGGGCTAAGACTGCCAGCATGATTCACCGTAGAAAGTTGGGAAAGTAACATTTCTTCTTCTGTCTTTTTAACTTCTAATCCCATCCAGAACTGCAGTGTTGTCCTGCAGAGTTGTAGAGGGTTCTGTTGTACGGTGTGCTGATTTGTCCCTGTCGTCAGTCATTGCAGCAGTTCCCAGCTTGTCACTAGTGTGCGTGTTGTGGCTGTAAATACTGTTCTTGCAGAGAAGTAACTTCTCGGGCCGTAACCGTGTTCTTGGGGTGAGTTCCCTTGGCTGAGCTGTTTGGTCCGGGGCAGCACTCGCAGCGGCTCCCGTGTCTGTGCACATGGGTCTTCGGCTTTGCCGTCTGGGTCAGCTGCCCTCTGGATGGGGAGGTGAGCTTGTCTGCCTCTCTGGACCAGGTTCCCATCCAGCGACACACTGTCATGAGACCGCCCCCCTTCTCTCCCACGGGTCCTTGACCTGAGCGCCTGCCCTGCCTCACTTCAAGCCTCCTCCCCTCTGGACTGCTGCCAGCTCGTCCCCGCGCCAGGCTGTCCCCAGCGTGCCTGTGTCCCTCTGCCACTTGTCTCCGTGAGGCCTGGCACCTCCACACTTGGTGCCCACTTTTGTCAGGGTCTGTTTTCCCCGCCCCTCTGGAGGCCTTCGTCAGGCAGCAGCGCCACTGGGCCAGCCACCCTTCTGCTGAGGACACACACACACTCACACAGCCCCGTCAGGGACTTTGCTCGCTCTTATATAAGCAAAGACAGTAAGTGCCACCGTTCGTTGCGAACTTAAACGTGCAGACAGCTCTGTTCCTCCCGACAATTCTCTGGAACGATCCCAGTTCCTCTGGGAAGCCTGGGGCTCGTGAGCCGCTCGTGGGGACACGCACTGCGGGTTAGCAGCTGAGCCGAGAACCGAGCCTGCTCGGAAGCCACTGCCCGCCTCCCAGCCAGAACGGCCCCGCAGGCTTCCCGGAGCCCGGGCGCCCCTTGATGGTCCCTTTGCACACGGGGCGCCACTGGCCTCCTGGGACGCTGGGCTTGTGGGTTCGGCTGCCGAGCGTGCCGGCTGGACAGTCTGCTGTTCATGGTTGGTGAGTTCCCGTCTTAGGGCTGTGGAGCTTTGCTGCTCAGTGCTTGTTTGTTAACCTAATTTAAAAGCTGGTTCCGGCACTTCCCTGGCGGTCCAGGGGTTAAGACTCCGTGCTCCCAGTGCAAGGGGCCTGGGCTTGACCCCTGGTCAGGGAACTCGATCCTGCATGCCGCAACTAAGACTCGGCACAGCCAAATAAATAAAGGTAAAAAGAAAAGCTGGTTCCCACCTTTTCTTTCTGGGAGGAAAAGAGATTTTTGTAAAAAATATAATATCCACCCGGTTATTGTCTTTTTCCCTCGATGTACAAAATTCAGAGACCAAAAAAGTGAGTTATGAGCCAGCAGCTCTGACTTTGCTTAATGAAAAGTAGTATTTGGATAGGGTTGACCCTTGAACAACACAGATTTGAACTGTACTGGTGCACTCACACCTGAGGTTTTTCTCCAAATACAGCACACAGGAGCCCAGGTGGGCTGCATCCCCAAGGAGACCGAGGAACCGCTGTCACGAGGGCCGACTCTAAGTTCTGTACAGATTTTCAGCCTCAAGGAGGCTGGCACTGCCGGCCTCCATGTTGCTCGGGGTCAACTGTGTCTATTTTGAAAGCTCAAACTACAGGAAGTTAGAAAACAGACACCAAAGCCACCCCAGTGCTCTCCACATGCAGTCTCTTAGGTCCCTGAGACGCCCTCGCCCCAGGACCAGGCCGGGCTCCGCGTGTGCTGCCCCGCCCCTCCTCTTCATCTGCGTGTGGCTTGGAGTCTTAACAGCATTTGTGACCCCCAGGCACCATGTGTGGTTTTGCAGATTTGGTCATTTCCCACAGCCTGCCTGGCTCCTGAGGGTCAGCCAGCTGACGCGTGCTGACCACCTGAGGCCCTGAAAAGGCCAGAGCAGGCCGCTAGTGCTCAAGAGCCGAGGCTGTGGCCGGCAGCCCCTGGTCCTTGGCGCGGGAAGCTCGTGGACTCCCTGGGAATGGACCACCGCCCGCACGAGGTGGGACAGAGGTCATCTTTGAGGTCATGTTTCTTTGTGCTGTTGACCTAGGAGTGCCCCTGTCTGGCCCTGTGTGAGAGCAGGTGGTGCTGGGGTCTCCATGACGCTCCTCCCTGTCTGCTGTGATCCCAAGTCAGACAGGCTAGTGCTGTGATGGCGGGTGTGAGGGTCCCAGGGCTGGTTCCCGGAAGGCTTGGCTTGAGCGAGGGTGAGAGTGTGCCAGGAAGTACGTGCTATTCTCGGAGCAGAGCTTGGGCTGAGACTCAGCGGGAAGAGAGCCCCTCGGGGCGGCTGAGGGTGCCCGTGTGGTCCCTGGTGTCCTGTGGACGTGACGTGGCCTCCAGGGAGCACTTGACCACAGGTCCTTGTCTAGGCACATAGTTGATATTTTGAAATTGTTCTCTCTCTCTGTTTTTTCTATGGGAGACAGTACAGTAATATGTTAGATAAGTGCTTTATTTCCCCAATATTCTTATATTTTCCACATCAGCAGCCTTCAATGGGCCTCCTCTTTGTATTTTGTCTTTGATCTTACAGATTCACACAGTGTCACACGTGGCTCTGGTGTGGCCTGGGAAGACCTGTCAGGCATGCTTCTCCCTGGCAAGAGCCCGGCCTGCTGGGGACAGGGGCTGCTCTGCCACCATCCCCTGGGCCTTCCGGGGGCAGGCGTGCTTACCTTGCATGTGCAGTTCTCAGGGTCCCTTACACTAAGGCAAAAGCAGAGGTCATGGTAAACAGGGCTAGTTCAGTAGAAGTCACATGGAGGTCCCGCAAAATGGATTTTCTTTGTGTTTGCCCTTTCTTATTCCAAAAGCTGATCCAGGCTGGGCATCTGGCCTCAGCCCCGGCTCTGCCTCGCTTCCCGCGTGCTCGGAGGGGTGGCTGGGGGCACTCAGGAGATGCAGCTGTTTCCATGCTAATGTTTGACGGCAGCTCTTGTCCCGTAGAAGACAAATCCACCCCCACGCCCATCCTCATCTCTGGCTCTGGCTGTCCCCTGCAGACCCTCCGTCCCTCCTCCTCCCGACGTGTCTAAAAGGGCAGGGGCGGGTGCGCTTGCCTCCCGAGCCTCTCGGGGCGCCGTGCTCACCCGGAGTCCAGTCCTCTGGGCCTGGGGCTGCACCGGCCTGTCCGGGCTCTGGCACTTGCCCGGCAGTGCGTGTTGTCTGTGCTGCTTTCTTCTTCTCTGCAGCACACCCGGCAGGGGCCAGGGGGTGGTGAACGAGGTATTTGTCTCCCCTTGCTGTGGACCTTCCCGCCATAGTTGCTCTGCCAACGTGTTTTTCCATTTATAAGATCATAGAGTCGGGGGCTCAAAGGCTGGGGCCATCGTGTGGGTCTGTTTTCCAGGTTACCTGTCCTGCTGCCGTTTTCTGGATGACAATCAGATTGTTACCAGCTCTGGAGACACCACCTGGTGAGTACTTGAGCGCCAGACCTGTCTTAATGCTGCTTGCCTTGGCCCGTGGCTCAAGACGCAGGGGAGTTCTCAATAAGGCTATTTTAACTGGAAATGGCCAGGAGGCTTCAGACACAGGTGGCAGTGAGTGATGGGTGGGTTCATGGTGCTCTGTGCAGATTTTAAAGCTCAGAGTTGGATTCTGAACAGCTAGGAACTGATTTTGAAACTACAGTTTTGCACGAAATGCCCGCTTTTCTTTTCTCCCCCTGCATATTTTACCTTTCCAGGCTACCTTTAGTAGCACTTGGGGGAGTGGGTGTGCTTTAGTCCCGCTCTTAGGTGAGCACTGCCTCATTGTGGACTCTGAGCACAGCTTTAAAAAGCTGGTCGCTTGTCACAATTTCACGTGAATTATATCAAACTAATTAATTTTTAGAGTTTCACCTTACTTTTGGACCACGTAAACCTCTAAACATTCGAGCAATGTTTTCACTCGAAGCACCAAAGCATATCCTTTTAAATCTTTAGATAGTTGAGTCATTTTAGGCTTAAACTCTCCTTGTGGGTTATTCTGGTCCTTTGAGGCATGTGGTGGTCAGGAGCCAGCGGGCCACGCAGGGGGCAGGGGGTGCCCTGGCTGGGTCCTGTTTCATAAGGTGCTCTTTTTGTGTATGTCCATAGGTTCACCCAAGATTTATAATCTATCTGGACTGTCAGTTGGGGAAGAATTTCTGTATTAGAAGATATTTTTGAAAGCTTTTTCATTCATGAGGGATGTTTTTCAGACCCTGGGAACGTCTTGCTTCCTTCTGTCATCCCTCAGGCCCTAGCAAGGGGCCCTGCACGCTTGGATTTGGGTGGTTGGGCTGAGCCAGGTTTTCTGCGAGGCTTACGGGAAATGAGCAGCTTCCGGTGGCGTTGCTTCTGTGGGTGAAGCACAGAAACGGCACACGCTGTCCTCGCGGCGCTGCTGTGTCTCACCTTTGACTGCCCTCCATGTAGCCACCCGAGCTGACGGCTGTGGGCCCAAGCTTAGCTCTGCTGCCTCTGAGTGACCCCAGTTAAGGGCCATCATCTCCTCATCCCAGCCCGTGGGACCCTGGAGGGCATGGAGCTGGCAGCAGCAGAGAGCGCAGCGCGTTTTCTGTCCAGCCTGGGATGGCAGCCGGGAGCTTCCTGCTGCTCCTTTTTGAGCCCACGCGGGGGCCGCATGCATCCCTCCTTGAAAGGGACTCGGGCTCCCTCTTTTGTTGGTGTTTGAGTTGACGTGGAAATCACAGTTACCATAAAGCCCGTGGGCTTGTGCTCATCTGTATTGTGTTTGTTTATTGTGTTTATTCGTTTGCTTTGTAACAAACCCTTGTAAACAAAGTCGCATTACAGGTTTTAGATTTGTCTTAAGTGCAGACGTTTACTGCAGTCCTGGGGGGTTTGAAGGACCATTTGTCACAGGACTGGTCTCCTGAGCAAGTGAGGTGACTGCTGTCATTGCTCTGCTCCAGTGCCCTGTGGGACATTGAGACCGGCCAGCAGACGACCACGTTCACTGGACACACCGGCGATGTCATGAGCCTTTCGCTTGCTCCGGACACCAGACTGTTTGTCTCTGGTGCTTGTGATGCTTCAGCCAAACTCTGGGACGTGCGAGAAGGGATGTGCCGGCAGACCTTCACCGGCCACGAGTCCGACATCAACGCCATCTGTGTGAGTTGGGGTCCGAGGTGCGGGTTGGGGGCCCTTCGCCAGCCGTTAGCAAGTTAGAGTCCTTCTCTGGAGCCACGGGTTAACATCGTCAAATTTGAAAATGTTTTCAGGATGAGATGGTCTCTCTTTTCTATGCAGATACAGTCAAATTGAAAAAAACTCCCTGTGGGAGACTTAGCTGTGACTTGATCTGTCCTTGCTGAGGCCTGGCGTATCTCCCGGTCTCGGGGTGACCAGTGACTGTATCACGTGGCTTCCCCCATCAGGGGACAGGCAGTGCCGCAACCGAGCCCGTTGGCCCAGCTCTGCGGGGGCGCGCGGGGTGCGGTGGTTGAGGGGGCCTGCCCTTGTACCGGCACCCTGACGGGTGGGCCCGGTCTCGCGAGGAGCCGTCCTCCTCGGGTTCAGCCTGGCTGCCAGCGGCCTGCAGGGAGCCCAGCCTGTCGGTGATGGCCACGCTCCTGCAGCTCCCTTGGGAGGACGAATGGGGCGGGAAGCCCGCTCTCTGGGGAGCACGAGCACGTCGCGTCCCGCCCCGCCCGGGCAGAGCCCGCAGTCGCTCTGCTGTCGGGCAGTTTACGTTTCCAGTAGTTCTTTCTGTGCATTTGCAAATCGTCTTGGTTTACTTTCTCTCTCCAGTTCTTTCCAAATGGCAATGCGTTTGCCACTGGCTCGGACGATGCTACCTGCAGGCTGTTCGACCTCCGTGCGGATCAGGAGCTCATGACTTATTCCCATGACAACATCATCTGCGGGATCACCTCCGTCTCCTTCTCCAAGAGCGGGCGCCTCCTCCTCGCAGGGTACGACGACTTCAACTGCAACGTCTGGGACGCCCTCAAGGCCGACAGGGCAGGTAGGCAGCTGCTGCGCCTCGCCGGCTTACCAGCACGCACGGGCCCCACGCGAGCTGAGATGTGTAAGCCCGGCAGGGGGACGGGAGGCAGGCCAGTGGCGGCGGGCTCTCGGCCGCTGCGCGGCACATGCAGCAGGAATGGGCCAGCCGCTTGGTCTTCACGGCCCCCCTCCCGTCGGGCATGTTGGAAGCACAGACTGGAGCTCACACGTGAAAGGCAGGCAAGAGGTGTGTCGTTCTCAAGTGCATTAAAACGCAGGTTGTGCAAAAGATGAGAACTTGCAGTGTTGAAGACGGGGGTTCAGGCGCATGAATCGATGCTCATGGAGTCTTCAGTGCCGGAGAGGGTGGGGAAGGGAGCGTGGCTCTGAGCCCGTGGCCTCCCGCTCTGCATTGGGCCCCTCTTGCCTCTCCTGCTCCCCCACGTGCCCCCAGTGCCCATGGCCTCTGCCCCGACAGTGCCTGCTGACACTTAGAGGAGTGCAGGAGGCGCATGGGGGTGCTCTGAGATGTGGCTCGGATTCCTCTGGAAAAATGTGGAAGTTTCTGGCTGATGACTGCTGAGTGTCGACAGGAGGCCCTGTCTTGGGGGGTGGGGTTCACTCTGTGATATCCCAAAGGCCCTCCCTCAGCGTCCATCACCAGCCTTCTATATTCCGTGCTCTGCACCAGGCCCCGGGCATCACGGACAAATGCAGAACAGCCTGTAGCCTTCACTCTCGTGCTGTATTTTTGTTGTGCTTTCTTTTAAATAAATTTATGTATTTATTTATTTATTTATTTAGGCTGCATTGGGTCTTTGTTGCTGCGCGCGGGCTTTTCTCTAGTTGCGGCGAGCGGGGGCTGCTCTTTGTTGCGGTGCACGGGCTTCTCGTTGCGGTGGCTTCTCTTGTTGTGGAGCACGGGCTCTAGGCGCGCGGGCTTCAGTAGTTGTGGCGCGTGGGCTGTAGAGCCCGGGCTCAGTAGTTGTGGCGCACAGACTTAGTTGGTCTGTGGCATGTGGGATCTTCTCAGACCAGGGCTCGAACCCGTGTCCCCTGCATTGGCAGGCAGATTCTTAACCACTGCGCCACCAGGGAAGTCCCCTGTTCCATTTTTTATTTAAGATTTTTACTGTCGGGAGTGCTCAGGAGTCGGTGCAAGAGGCCCTAGGTTGTTGAGTGTGTGTGTTTGTGCCTTTCAGTTGTGTATGTTCCTTGTTGTCATGCTGTTATCCACGTGTCTTGATAACAGACACGTTGCCAGGTTCTCCAGTGTGTTTTCCTTCCGTGTGAATCCCTCCCACGGCCGTGGGCACGTCCACCATGGGAGAGGAGCACGCTGACCCTTCCTCGCCTTGGGCAAGAGTGGGCGTGAGCTTCAGTTTAGTTTCCACTTGACCAGGCTTCCCTCTCCTTCCTGGTGTCCTTCCCTCACCACTGAGGCCTGGCAGGGACTGAACCTTGGGGGCTTCTGCGTCTGCTTCAAGGAGTGGCTGGATCCAGGGGTGACCGTGCTGTCATCTGCTCCCAGGGGTCTTGGCCGGGCATGACAACCGCGTCAGCTGCCTGGGGGTGACTGACGACGGGATGGCTGTGGCAACAGGGTCCTGGGACAGCTTCCTCAAGATCTGGAACTGACACCAACAGGTAAGGAGCAGCCCCGTACCCTCCCTGCTTGTAGCTCTACGTGTGAAATGGTGGGTCGGGGTTTCTAAGATTAATTTGGATGTAGTTGATCTGGACTGGTGGGCAGGTGAGCGTTGGTGTCAGCTTGGAGCACTTCTTGTGCCCTCAGCTGCGAGCGGGTGCAGCCATCATACTGACTGTGTGCATCTGCACCAGGGTGTTCTGTTTCTCTTCATGTTTCTCTAAACTCTGCTTAAAGCAGCAGGTGGACGCCGCTGTGACTGGAAGACCATTCCAACCTTGGAGCGTTACAGTGATAGCATTTCCAATCCACCCCTACTAACGCGGACGCCCTGCACCCCTCAGAACTTCAAAAGGGCAAGACCTTTTCCCTTCACTTATTGCTGAAACCAAGAGCACAATTCCCATTAAGAGAAGAATCTCTGTGCTGTAAACTAAAACAAATCGTGCATTCCTTCCGGGACCATTGTCTTTGTTTTTCTTTTTCTTTTTTTTTTTCGTCTCTTTTCTTTTCTTTTTTTTTTTTTTGTCTTGAATGAATTTAAAAGGAAATACTATAATAAAAATGTTAACCAGAAGGTAAACTTGAGTGTAATTGTAAGACAGACACACTTTTTTACTAGTTTCTTTGAATTCTAGATCAGTGATCCTGTTTTGTGATGTTCATGGAAAACAAGTGAGGACTTCATCTTGTAATTGATTCTAAGTTTCAGATTGTGTTTGTAACAGGATTTTGCAGACATTCATATTTCCTTCTTAAAATATATTCCTTTCTGTTCAGTAGTTAAACAGAGAAAGAGGGTCTAGTGCAGCCTCTCTGGAATTGTTAATGATGTAAATTTAGTCCCTAGTTTTTTTACTTTTCGTCTCGTGTCACATGATCGTTGTGTGCACACACGGCATAGAAGGATGATGCTGAGAAGTCAAGGAACAGAGCACGCGCGCCGTGGACGAACAGTGAACACCAGTCAGGCACCTTTGCTCCCCAACCCGCCCTCTCTACCTTCTCAGTTCAGTTTTGAATCTCACCCCGGGTCTCCTTGTGAAGTTGGAGGGAAGTTTATACAACAGCAACAGCGCGACACCACCCTGTGCCCCACCCTGACCGCCAGGAGCCTCTGTTCTCAGGCGAGGTGCCCGTCCTGTGCTTGGATAGTCAGTCAGTTATTTGTGTATGAAACAATGTACAAATCAATGTTTTGAAAATAATGATCTCAAACTTTCTAAGTTAAATTTTAAAAAATTTGATCGTTTGCCATATCGGGTGGGTTTACTCTTAGAATCGCATGCTGTAGAAATGCTCAAAAGTGCATATAGGACTCAGTCCTTAGATGTTCTCTTTCTTTTCAGAAATAACCTCTTTAAAGCTGTAACCATTGCTCCTCTGTGCACACGCATCGCATCGGAAGCCGTGCAGTCAGCGGCTCTACACACTCACCTAGCGGGATATTCACTGTTTTCTCTATTCCTTTAAAAACAAGTCCTGTTCCAAACGATTGCTGTTGGAATTGGGGGGTGGGGCGGGGTGGTACAGGGAGTGGAGACCCCGGCCTCCCTTTGTGGATTCCTCACGGCCCGGCTCTCCCGTGGAACCAGCCTTTTGCACCGAGGCAGACCATTTTTCTAACATGCAGACGTCCCTGGTTTTGTGCGCGTCCGGTGTGGAGCAGTGGCGTTGGGACGGCGCAGGCCTCCTCCCCGCACCAAGCACTCCCGTAGAGGCAGCAGCGGCTTCTCCATCCTGTGTTTGCACCATCCTGTGTGCCCTGTGCCCTGGACCCGCAGAGAGTGGGACGAGCACCCCCCCACCCCGCCCCCACCCCCCTCGGCACCCCTGTAGAGCTCTCTGCACCCTGTCCCTCACCTTTTGTATTTAATTTTAAAGTCAGTGTACTGCAAGGAAGCTGGATGCAAGATAGATCCTATATTCACTGTACTGTTATTTAAGATGTAATAAAGCAGTTTGACATGAGGGATTTTGGCGTGACTGCTCATTTGTGGGGCTGTTTCGGTGTCTGGGGGGCAGGTGCCCTCCCCTGGCTGCCCCCTCTTCTGCCCACGTGCTTTGTCTCCCTCACAGAGAGTCCGTGAAAGGAGCGGCTGGTCCTCAGATGGGCCTGCAGAGCAGCAGCGTCCCACCAGCCCTGCCCCGTCACCACCCAGACCGTGGTCCTCTCGTCCCCCGGCAGCGGCCGCGTGAGTCTCCCGAGTGGCTGTCCTACCTTTCTCTCCTCTTCTGAGCCTCTCCCCCTACTGGTGACCCTCCCTTACTCTTCTCTCCCTAAGAGACTAAGGACGTTACTCCAGAGCCATACTTGCCTTCAGATGATGGAACAGTTTTCATCTTTATCCGAATGAAAAGACCTGCATCTTGCAAGAAAAAATGAGCATCTGCCCCACACCCATGAGAAGCAGACACTTCATTGCGTATCAGTGAGGAAGCCTCTCACTCCACTGCTTCCCTGGACCCCAGCCCTGCCTTCTGTGCCTTCGTGCTAAAGGACACAATTTTCTTTTAGTCCAAAGTATTCTGTGTAAGGTTATGAAAGGTAACTTGGTAATTCCCTCGGGACAGATTCATA
Organism: Physeter macrocephalus; assembly: GCF_002837175.3. Classification (NCBI taxonomy): domain Eukaryota; kingdom Metazoa; phylum Chordata; class Mammalia; order Artiodactyla; family Physeteridae; genus Physeter; species Physeter macrocephalus. The sequence continues at coordinate 31,642,388 of NC_041216.1, forward strand.
AGTAAGTGAAGACTGCTCTCAGCGGGAAGTATTCCCTCCTGAAGCTCCCTTTTCCAATTGTCAGGAAGACACAGGCAGTCGGTCCTCCTGGCCTTGCTCGTGGGGAGGGGTGGGTGGGATTGGCGCGATTGCAGGGGTCTCTCCTGCAAGGACCATGGGCGCGGTTTCCCGGTGGTTGACAGCCCGAACAGTGGGTTCGCCCGGTTTCAACCTCCTCCTCCGCGTCTCTCTGGAATAAATCTGCTCTTTGCACGTTTTAACACTGCCAGCTGTCTCAAAATGCCAGAGAGCATCTAAGGTGCTCCCTGGGCTGGCAGCCTGAGTCCTTGGGAGGGAGGGTCTCCTGGGGTCAGGAAGCAAGCCTTTATCCTGGCACAGGGACACATCTGCTGTCGGCCACCCTTGGAGGGGCACGGGGTGGGCACAGGAGCCTCAGCAAGGGCTGGCTAGACTGGGTGCCCTCTGAGCCGGGGCCAGGGGAGCTGAGACTCAGCCCCTCTGCTGGCCTCGAGGCTGCCGTCCCACCTTCTCGGCAAAGTGGTCACTGAAAATAGGTGTCTGGGGGCACTGAGAGGACAGCCAGGTGGTGGTGCGAAGCGAAGCGCGTTCCGCACTGCGCTGCCAGGCGTGAGCCTCGGATTTTGCGCTTGAGGCCCGGGACCCCTCAGCCTCCTGGGCCTGGATGCACCTGGGAAGTGATGATCTCCTTGCCCCACCCTCCTCCAGGGTGCCTGCCCTTCCACCTTCCTTCTTCCAGCCTCACCTGCAGCCTCCGCCCCTAGTGTCTGAGGTAGCAGCTGGCTCTGGTGGGCACACCTGTTGCAGGTGTGATGTCCACGCTCTGGCCAGACCCTCGGCAGCTGGACGTGAACTGGGGCCTTGCAGGGAGCTCTAGGGTCACCCGCACCCCGATGTCGGGTCTCACCGCCTCTTCCAGCACCCAGCGTTCACGTCCACTCGAGGTGTCCACCCCACCCGGCACCAGCACCCATGATGCCTGACCCTTCACGCGGAGCGCACAGCGGGGTCCTTGGCGCCCTCCTGCCCACCCCAGCGGTCCCTCTTCCTCCTAATGTGTGAGAGCAGGAAAAGGCCACCCCACCCACACCACTCTGCTTGTCTCCCCGCCACCATTCCCCACTCCTGGAGTCCAGCCAAATTCTGCCCCTTCACGTCCTCCCTGTGTGATCTGGGGCCAGTTACTTGGCCTCTGTGCCCGATTCCCCGTGTGAAAACTGCAGCAAGAGCACCTGCTCCTAGACACCTTGTGAGAGTTTGGCAAGTCCCACGTCTGTGAGGTGCTAGAGCAGGGAGGGGCTGCTCACAACTTCGCTCTCAGAGACACCCCCCCCCCCGCCCCGCCTCCCGCCCAGGCTCCCGCTGCCCGCCCGGTTCCCTCGGCCTAGGTTCCTTCTGGCAGCGCTCTTCCTGGGTTTCAGCAGGCCGCGCCCCCTCCCGAGCACCTGGAGGGGTTGTTCCCTGCAGTATTGTACGCCTGGAACTTAGTGGCCCAGCAGGAAGAGGGGCCGCCCGACCCCAAAGCCAGCCCAACCAGGAGACCGCCAAGTCCAAGTCCGTGATTCCGGACACTGGCCCCTGGGGAGGGCTGGGAAAAGTGGGACGGAAGGGGCCGGACTTGTGCAGGGCATGCTGGCTGGAGGCCAGAACTGGGGAAGGTGGCCTCTGGATAGCCTGAGACACTCCCTGTCCACAGGGAGTCTCGGTGCCTCCCCCGGCCACACCTGTCACCCAGGCCCCTGGCCACTTCCTTTTTTGGGTGCTGGGCAGCGTCCCTCTACCCCTTTCCCCTCCAGCAGGCACAGCTGAGGCCTACTTCCCCAAGAGCTGGGAGCAGAACCCCAAAGAGGAGCACCCTTTCCACACTCTGCACCCCAAGTCCAAGGGCGTCCCCTGCCTGAATGAGTCCAGCTTTGGAGAGGCAGCCCTACCCACTGCACCCTCTATGGTCCCCCATCTTTCAACCCTCAGAAGAGGAGGGGTCCAGGTTTTGGGGGGTTTAGACCCAAAAGCTTAAACAGTAGGGGAGCCATGTTTAAGAAAAAGAACACAGAAACAAATACCAAATTAAGAGAGTCCTGCACCTCTGGCACTGGGAAAGGTTACACCTCTGGCCTCTCCTGAACACTGAGACCCTCTGAAGCAGACCTGGCATCGTCTGCCCAGCCCACTGCCCACGTTGGCCTGACTGGCACCCATACCCCACCAGCAGCGTCCCTGCTGCTGACCCCTCCCTGCCCCCACCGCTGCCTGGCTCATTCCAGCTCAGCCTTGGGCCCTCAGCCCAAGCAAGATCTCCTCTAGGAACCTTCCGGAGGCCCTAAAGTGCCCCTCCCAGCACTGGCCTTCTGGATTGCGGGGTGTGAGTGGGAGGCTCCGGAATCCCCGGGGTGGGCCCAGGGCCTGCTGGGAGATTGCACAACAGGCTCCGATGAAGGAAGCCACAGCCCCCGTTGTCTCATTTCTGAAATGGGGAAGTGTTCCTGCCCAAGGTCTCTGCCTGAGGTCCAGAATGGACAGACTGCCATGATTACAGACACACACCTGCACAAGTTCCTTTTAGAAAGGGCACAGGAAGGGTGCCTGCTGTGTGACCTTGGCTAGTTACCAGGCCGGAGCTGCCTTCTCTGCAGACTGTCCCTGCTCTAGAAGGTTCTTGGGAGGCCTGGCCAAGCATTAGTATTATTATGTTAATGATCATATCCAAAAACACAGCTCAAAAGGCTTCTCTCTTCTGTGGGTGTGGCCGGGGGGGTCACTTTGGGGAAGCGGTTGGGTTTACAAAACAACCGGACGGGGAAGTTACGGAGCTTGAGAAATCCCCCCAAATTCCCGCCATCCTTGCCCCCCTTTCCACTCACCCTTGATAACCCCATGGCCCAGTGGTCCCAGGACAGCAGTGACAGGTGTCCTTTGCTGTGCCCAGCTGTGTTCCAGGTCTCTCAACACAAGGCAAGGAGTCCCGGCCAGAGAAGACTCAGCGGCAGGTATGGGGGTGGAGAAACCTAGAGACCAGGCTGCTGCAGAGGGCTCCGGTCCACACATGGCCTGAGCCAGGCGCTCTGTGTCCGAGAGGCCCCGGTGTAGAGAAGGAACAGTAGCTGGCAGCCGACCGGGCTCATCCACAGTGGCCCTGCATCAGCTTATTCACAGACGCATCCCAGGAGCTAGGCACACCGTTGGGACACTTGACTCAAAGCCGTGGTGGTGGGTAACGCGTCAATTCAGCACGCCTTGGGGGAACCCACCGTGCCTGGACATGGGGGCGCGGGGGCGCAGCTCCCCCTTGGCCCCCTTCCTCCCTCCTCTCTGGGTCCTCCAGTGAGGGGATGGGGAGAGGGAGGGAGAACAGTGTTGGCAAGTCGCCCTCGAGGGGCCCCACTTGAGACGCCCAGCCCAGGGCCCCTCAGGTCCAGGTGGTGTGCAAGGACCCGCCGGGCTGCTTGGGGTGGGCGAGGCCCACGAGGGCCGGGGCCGGGCCGCTCCCTCCAGCTGTGCCGGCAGCCGAGGGGCGCAGTTCTGTCGCAGCTGCTCACACCGAGTTTTGGTTCCGAAAACACTTTCCTTCTAAGCAGAGCCACACCCTGGTAGTTACGGAGCCCGCGGCGGGCGGTGTCACCACTGGCGGCGGCCGCAGCCAGCCCAACCTGACCCGCGGGGTAGAGGAGCGATGGCGGACGGGGGCGGGGCGGGGCCCGGGTCCAGCGAACGTGTTTGGGACACAGCGTGGTGAGTGGGGACCAGGGGTCCTCCTGGGGCCGGCGCCCCTCCCCACCCGGCGGCCCCTAGCCCGGCGCCCGTCCTTGCCCCCGCGCCCCACCCCCCAGGCCTCCATTCCGCCCCCAGTCCCGCCCCTAGTCCCGGCCCGGCGTCCGTGCGGGCCTCCCCTCAGGCGCGGGGCGGGGCGGGCGCGGAGCGCTTACGTATGGCTCTGGAGACGTATGGCTCCGGAGGCGCATGCGCGCGGCAGGCGGGGGCGCGCGTGCGCACTGGCGGCGTGGCGGCATTGATGCTAGGCGGGCCGGCGCCGGGGGCCCGGTGGCCGTGGGGCAGGGGGCGGCCATGGGGCAGGGGGCGGCCGCGGCGCCGGGAACCGGCTAGCGACTGCGAGCGGCGGCGGGGCGGCGGGACCCGCGGGCTCGGCCCGGCGAGCGAACGGTGAGTGCGCGGCCCCTCGGCCCGGCCCGCCGCCCGCGGTCGTGGGGTCGTGGGGGCGGGGCGGGGGTCGCGGGGACGGGGGCTGCCCTGCCTACCGCGGGGTGTGGAGCGGGGAGACGCTGGCCGGCCGCCCCCTGCCCCGGGCGCCCGCGCAAGTGTCCGGGCGGCCGGACTTGGCCCCCCGCGTCCGCGCTGTGGGGCGGCTTGGCGGGTCCGGACGGTCCTCACGCGGAGCGGTCAGTTAGGGGTCCGCGTCGCGTTATTTATCCTCGGAAGGCGCGTTTGCGCTCCGAGCCCAGCGCCCACCCAACGACTCCGGAACCCCTGGTCACTGCCTCCCCGTCTGGCGCGCTCTGGTCCTCGTGGGGGCCGCCTCGCCACCGGGTGCCGGGCCTGAGCCGGGTGGTCCTCACTTCCTGCTGGACTGCGCGCTCGGCTCTGGCCGTGACCTTTGCTCAGCCCCGGGGACCCGCGGACCCGGACGGGCAGGTGCGGTAGCGCGGACGCCGGCCCCGGGCTTCAGGTGCTCCCGGGCCTGCCGTGCAGGTGGGCGTGGGGTGGGCTCGGCGGCGGCGCCCCGGGAGATCGCTGGGCGCTGGAGAGGAGGCCCCGGTAACCCGCAGGACGAAGGGGCGGGCGGTTCTTTACCGGGGGTGCTGCCCTTGTTACCGAACCCAGGTCCGGCTGCTCGCCGCTCGAAAGCCAATTCTCGAGAGATAGATGTTGGTAGGTAAGGAAAGGTTGCTTTATTTCGGAGGCCAGCAAAGAGGGGGGCACGCGGGGAGGGCGGATGCCTGTCCAAGGGCCCTCCTCCCCGCCCAAAAAGGGGGCAAGAGCTTTTATAGACAGAGGGAGGGGGCTACGTGCAGAAACAATGCGGTCAGCTCTGACGGTCATCTTGAAGTTGGTTATCGGTGGTCTGACCAGCGTCATCTCGATTGTTTTAGGTAGAGTTACTCTTCAGTTCCAGGGTCGGTTTGTTGCCTTTCCTCGAGGCCAGTGCCTGGTCCTCATGTAGTTCACTTCTTCCACCTGGTGGGGTTTCAGTGTCTGCAAGACGGCTCCCAGGGGAGGGCTCCGACTATTACCTGTGGCGCTTAAGGGGGAACAGAGGTCCTTGACTTTGCTTAATGACTGCACTCTTATTATTTGGTCTCCTTTGACTGTTTTCCTCTGTTTCTGTATTTTCTCGCTTCTCTGATTAAACCTATTCTTTGGCTCAAGGTTTTCCACAGACAAAAGGCGGGCTGAGGACACGGAGGGGCGGGGCGGGGCGGGGGGTTGGGAAAGGACCATAGCGTCCTGGTCCGTTTCAATCCCCCTTTCCTTTGGTACTCCTCAGTTTTGGGGAGGGCCGGGTACGGAACAGGAAGGGGAATAAGGTTTTGGGTAGAGAGGTTAGTTATCAGCTTGGCAAGGGAGCTCGGGTTTAGTTCCATTTCTGTTTCAGTTTTCCCCAAGTGTTTGAGGGAATGGGGCAATGACCCCTCTTGGCTACTTCTTGCTGAAGTGGGGCATAGTCCTGCCTAATTTGGGGAATGGACACAGAATTAGAAATAACTTCAAGCTCTGTGCTTACCATCAATATTTTGTATTATGAGAACATTACCTCTGTCCTTGATGACTTTGTCATATAGTACCTGTACAAGCATTTGAAAATTGGTAGACATTTTACAATGAAGATAATAATCAAAATGCATCTTCGTATTATTCTCTGAATGTATTGTTTCTTAATGGTTAAAGCAGATGTACAGTGTATGTTTAATAGGCCATAAACAGGCTGTTTTGGTTAGCCTAAAGTTCAAATGAAATCCTGTGTAAGCCAGAATGACTTCCCCATACCTCAGTATGTGAAAATTTCCTCCATCATTTTCCCCTTTTAATTGTAACTCTTTCCATAGAAAAGCATTGATAGTCAATATATTTTTCCAGCGTAGCCAGAGTGGCTCAGTTGCCTGCTCTGGGTCCATTCATGTCCCTCGGTGCTAGGCCTCTTTTTGTTTATATATTTGCCTAGTTGTCCACGTTGGGGGGCAAACGAATCAGATATCATGAACAGGCTCAGAGGTATGTTAATCGGGAAACGCTTTATAGGCCATACATCTTATCATTTATATCCAGTTCTCACACAAACATTGTGCATGTGCTTTAAGCAGTAAACTTAGAGCCAGCATACACATCATGACTAGTTATACTCTGTGACAGCTTCACTGGACAATTTTTTCCGTCCTGAACATCGGGGTCAGAAGTATGGTTAGAAACACAACAGCTTTCCATCAGAATTTTTAAATTTCTTACTCAGTTCAACAGTAAGGTCTGAAAGTTATCAAATGTTTATAATTTAACATACCAAATAATCCTAATTAGTTTAGAAAAAATATTTTTCTCTTAACAGAGAGAGAAAACAAAATTTAGTCTTGTATCAGTTTACTGTTAATAACAAAATTCATTTACTTAATTAAATTTAGTCTAATCTTAATCCTAACAACATACAAAATTCTCTTCTCAAAGTTACTTTTTCACAAACATTTTATCACTTTTTGGATCCATACAAATTTGTCCTTTTTTTCCCATCCAACCAACTGTAGGACAAAATTAGTGTCATCATTTTTCCTCAGTGAAAATATCTCCGTTCTTTATACTTTTCTTCTCCGACAACACATATCCTACTTCCGTTACGCACTGAAATGCTTCCCTTATCATTTTTACACATTACAATTTTTAACCGTTGAAAACCTTAACAAAACCAAGAAACAAGTAATTGAACTATTTGTTATATCAGTATTTTCTGATGGGCAAACTTAAGAACATATTCCATAACCTCTAAAAACATACACTTTTTCATAGCACAACTTCTCTTTAATGTGGTACAAGATGTGTGTTTAAGAAACCCAGACATCTTTAGTTTTCCTCTTAGTCTTGGCAAGAAGACAGGGAGTAGGTAAATTGAGATTTGTTTGATTTGTAAGTGCTTACTTTTTCTTTTTAAGCCAGTTGAATAGAGCTCTTTGCAAATTAACCAAAGACAAAGACACATATTGAGACATACATACATCCAGACAGAGATCTCATTGTTTCATCTTTTTACGTTTCATGAATTAGGCATTGCAATTAAACTTATCAGTTTATGAATAACAGTCCCGAATAGTCAAATTTACACACTCAATTTTAAAAGGATTTTTTCCCCCTCCTTTTTTTTTTGTATTGAAGTTTTACTAATTAACCCAAGGCTGAAGTCTCAGGCAAAGTGGGCTGTGTTTGTATTTCAAGGACACGATAAGAGTTAACTTCAAGTTTTTTCCTAGGCATATTTTTGTTCTCTCAGGGTCAGAATTCTGAAAACAGTATTTTATCAAGCTAGCTTTCTCGAACTGCGTATGCAAAAGAATCAGTTTGGGAATTTCAAAAGAGGTTCATCTTAACCAATTTTCTCTGGAGTCTAAAGAATACTGTTGCCATATGTTGGTTAGAAAAAATCATCTTTCTTTTTCTTTGTCATAATTTCATAGCTAAAAAATTGTTTTTAATGAATTGAGCCTGAATTTCCCATTTGACATAAGACATCAAAGATACCAATCACATAGATGGGATACATGCTCACACACCAAAAGACAGACCTGTCGCAAATCCTCTTCAGAGGATGACCAGTATGGAATCCCAAACAAACACTTGCCCAACACAAACGGTCCTCAACGGTAGACAGACGTCAGAATCAATTAGCAAAATGCCCAGATAGCACTTTGTGTTCACAAACAGTTCTCAACGTCAGACACACATCAGAACCAATTGGCAAAAATGCCCAAATAGCACTTAGCGCTCAGAAATGGGAAGGTTGCCCGGGTGCACACCGGTGGACTTAACCCGGCCTTGGAGCTGGTCAGCTCCTCCCAAACGCACGTGTCATTTCCACCAACCAAAAGCGAAAGTCGGCAGTGCCGAGCAGGGGAGAAACAGGGAGGATCCCCGAAACAAATGCTTTCGGCAGCTGCTGGGAACGTCCCCTAAAATCCCCCTCGGGGCTGGCTAGCCACAGCAGCTGGCTGGTCGCGGCTTATCCCGGCGTGTTGGCCGTAGCCGGTGGCTCTACTCTGGGAGGCCCAGGGAAGCCAGACGCTGTGAGAGCACAGCCCCACGTCGGGCGCCAAAATCTCTTACCGAAGCCGGGCCTGGCTGCTCGCCGCTCGGAAGCCAGTTCTCGAGAGACAGGTGTTGGTAGGAAAGGAGAGGTTGCTTTATTTCGGAGGCCAGCAGCTGGGGGTGGGGGGGGATGCCTGCCCGAAGGCCGACCTCCCCCCACCCCCAGCAGTCAGGGGGCAAGAGCTTTTATAGACAGAGGGAGGGGGCTACGTGCAGAAACAATGCGGTCAGCTCTGACGGTCATCTTGAAGTTGGTTATCGGTGGTCTGACCAGCGTCATCTCGATTGTTTTAGGTAGAGTTACTCTTCAGTTCCAGGGTCGGTTTGTTGCCTTTCCTCGAGGCCAGTGCCTGGTCCTCATGTAGTTCACTTCTTCCACCTGGTGGGGTTTCAGTGTCTGCAAGACGGCTCCCAGGGGTATTTGGTCTCCTTTGACTGTTTTGCTCTGTTTCTGTATTTTCTCGCTTCTCTGATTAAACCTATTCTTTGGCTCAAGGTTTTCCACAGACAAAAGGCGGGCTGAGGACACGGTGCCGGGAGGACCATAGGGCCCTGCTCCGCTTCGCCCTCAGGCCAGGCTTCTCTGCGGGCGTGGCCCCGTCCCCGGAGGTCTGGGGGAGGTCTGGGGTTGGTGCTGCCGGCTTGCCTCCTGACCCTTGACGGCACAGCGCCGAGTTCGTTGCGTGGCAACAGGCAGATGCGTGTGCAGACGTTGGTGAAGAGGTGCTCAGGGGGCTGTGCGCAGCAGAGCCAGGTGCCCAGAGCGGCGCAGGCCTGTGTTCCTCGTCGGCCCCGCGAAGGGGGCCGCTGCCCTGGGGCCCCCGCCCTGGGGCCCCGTCGGGTCCCTGATTCTCCTCCTCGCGTGGCCGGGCTCTGCCAGTGTGTGCGCCCAGTTCTGTCGTGTCCTTGCCGGCACGGGCATCACCTACTGGCGGGAGGAGGGCAGTGTAATAGGTGCCTCTCGTGTTGATGAGTGATGAGCTTTGCTTTGTCATTACTCCAGCAGGCGCGTGTTGAGGGCTTGCAGCGGACATCACGTTATTGTGTTTATATTCGTGTGCGTGACTTTTACTGGCTGGCATCCCCACCTCTTTGGGAACTACTTTATGTCTGCGTACTTTGTTATTATGCTCCAACACGTTTTTCCTATTAAAACTTCCCAGTGCAGAAGTTTTTTAAAAATTGGATTTGTGCTGTCAGGAACTTCAGTGAGCTTGGATGGAGTTAAAATTTCATCCTTTTAAAACGTTAAAATAGCAAATAAACTTGGATTAAGTGTGAGTCATGATTCGCCATTGTCACAAAATACACTGTGGAGACAAATTTCAAAAGCTGGTTTTCATATTTAATATGATTATTTTTTTAATTTATTTTATTTTATTTATTTTTGGCTGTGTCGGGTCTTCGTTGCTGTGCGCAGGCTCTCTCTACTTGCGGCGAGCGTGGGCTACTCTTCGTTGCGGTGCGCGGGCTTCTCATTGCGGTGGCTTCTCTTGTTGTGGAGCACGGGCTTCAGTAGTTGTGGCTCATGGGCTCTAGAGCGCAGGCTTAGTAGTTGTGGCGCACAGGCTTAGTTGCTCCGCGGCATGTGGGATCTTCCGGAACCAGGGCTCGAACCTGTGTCCCCTGCATGGCAGGTGGATTCTTAACCACTGCGCCACCAGGGAAGTCCCAATATGATTACTTTATAAGTTAGTTTATTACTTAGTCATCAAACTACTCTTTGTGAATAAATACGAACCCGTGTCCCCTGCATGGCAGGTGGATTCTTAACCACTGCGCCACCAGGGAAGTCCCAATATGATTACTTTATAAGTTAGTTTATTACTTAGTCATCAAACTACTCTTTGTGAATAAATATTAACAGCTTCTCGATAATTTGTAATAGTTTTTGAATATATTTGCCTTTTGTGGTTTTGATTGGCTTATCCCTTTTTTTTTTTTTTGGCTTATCCCTTTTTTATTAACTGTTTGCTCTGAAATAACTATAGGCTCACAGAAAGTTGTAAAAAATAGTACAGAGAATCTTCTGCACCCTTCCCCCTGCTTCCCAGTTTATCCCCGCATCAGTAGCACAATAATGTAAACACTGTTAACTGCATTACACCCCTTACTCAGCTTTCACCAGTTTTCCCCTGTGTGTACGTTTGCATAACCACCACCACCAGTGCGGACTCAAGAGCTGACCGTCATGCCAGGGAGCCCCACCAGGCCTCCTTGTACTCCCTGGCAACCAGTGATCTGTTCACGGCACCATCATTTTGTCATTTCAAGAAAGTTGTGGAAGGGACTTCCTTGGCAGTCCAGTTGTTAGAACTCTGTGCTTCCACTGCAGGGGGACTAAGATCCCGGTCTGGGAACTAAGACCCCGCATGCTGCGCGACGTGGCCAAAAACCAAAAAAAGAAAGTTGTGTAAATAGGAACGTTTATCATGTGGCCACGTGAGATTGTCCTTCTTGGCCACACAGAGGGCCCCGGGGTCACACAGCCTGTTGCAGTGTCAGTGTCTGTTCCCTCTCATTGCTGGGTCTGCTTGCCAGCTGGGGGACACTTGGGCTGTCTGCAGTGTTTGGCTGTCGCAAAAAAAGCTGCTGTGAACGTTCATGTGCAGGTTGTATGTGAACATCAGGTATTTCTCTGGGATAAATGCCCAGGTGCAGTTGCTGGGCTGCATATTTAGCTCTTATAAGAAACTGTCAGACTTTTCCAGAGTGTCTGAACCTTCCCTGTTCCCACAGCGATGTGTGAGTGGGTGTCTCTCTGCAACCTCTCCAGCTTTGAGTTATTTAGCCTTTCTGATTGGTGTGCAGTGACATCTCATTGTGGTTTTGATTTAATTCCTAACTGCTCATGATGTGGAGCGTCTTTTCACGTGCTTATTTACCCCGGGCACATCCCCTATGGTCCGTTCCTCTCTTGCCCATTTTCTAATCGGATTATCTGGTTTTTTACCAGACATTTTGAGATTTCTTTATATTTTATAGATACGAATTCTCTGTTGGATATCTAGTTTGAAAATATTTCCTCCCCATCTGTAGCATGTTTGTTTTTTATACCCTCTTAACAGGGCCTTCCACAGAGCAAGTTTCTAATTTTAATGAAGCCCAGTTTATCAATTTTTTTTATTTTTCACTTTTTTTTTTTTTTTTGCGTTACACAGGCCTCTCACTGTCGTGGCCTCTCCCGTTGCGGAGCACAGGCTCCGGACGTGCAGGCCCAGCGGC
>NC_041216.1:31654436-31668025 GCF_002837175.3 Physeter macrocephalus
GAACCCGCGTCCCCTGCATCGGCAGGCGGACTCTCAACCACTGCGCCACCAGGGAAGCCCAATTTTTTTTAGTTTTTATGAACTGTGCTTTTTATATCATGTACAAAAAAAATTCTCTTTCGCCCTAGGTCCCCAAGACTTTCTTCTGTGTTTTACTTATTTATTTATTTTTGGCCACACCACACAGCTTGCGGGACCTTAGTTCCCCAACCAGGGAACGAACCGCTGCCCTTGGCAGTGAAAGTGCTGACTCCTAACCACTGGACCACCAGGGAATTCCCTCTCCTGTGTTTTATTATAAAAGTTTTATAGTTTATGTTTTATATTTAACATAATCCATTTTGATCCATTTTGAGTTAATTTTTGTTTCAGATGTGAAGGTTAGGCTGAGGTTTACTTTCTTGCCTGTGGATGTAGAATGACTCCAGCACCATCTGCTGAAACGATTCTCTTTCCTTCATTGAATTGCTTCTGTGCGTTTGTCAGAAATCAGTTGAGTGTACTTGTTCTGTTGGCCTGTGTCTGCCTGCGCCAGCGACACAGTCTTGATTGGTATAGCTGTAGAGTCTTAAATCAGAGAGCGACTCATCTTCCTTTACCCTTCTTTTTACTTTTTTATTTTATTAGTTTTGGCTGTGTTGGGTCTTCGTTGCTGCGTGCGGGCTTGTCTCTAGTTGCGGCAAGCGGGGGCTACTCTTCTTTGCGGTGCGCGGGCTTCTCATTGTGGTGGCTTCTCTTGCTGCGGAGCACGGGCTCTAGGTGCACAGGCTTCGGTAGTTGTGGCACGCGGGCTTAGTTGCTCCGCAGCATGTGGGATCTTCCCGGACCAGGGCTCGAACCGGTGTCCCTGCATTGGCAGGTGGATTCTTAACCACCGCACCACCAGGGAAGTCCCTATCTTTCTTTTTAAAACATGTCTTAGCTATTCTAGCACCTTTGCCTTTCCATATACGTTTTAGAATAAGCTTGTCCATATTTACAAAAAAATCTTGCTGAGATTTTTATAGAAATTGCATTAAACCTATAGATGAGTTTTGGGAGAACTGACATATTTACTATGTTGAGTCTTCTAATCCATGATCAAGGATGTCTCTCAGTTTATTTAGTGTTCTTTGGTTTCTTTCATCAGGGTTTTTTTTTTTTTTTTTTTTTTTTTTTCTTCGGTACATGGGCCTCTCACTGTTGTGGCCTCTCTCATTGTGGGGCACAGGCTCCGGACGCGCAGGCTCAGGGGCCATGGCTCACGGGCCCAGCCGCCCCGCGGCACGTGGGATCTGCCCGGACCGGGGCACGAACCCGTGTCCCCTGCCTCGGCAGGCGGGCTCTCAACCACTGCACCACCAGGGAAGCCCATCATCAGGGTTTTTAAAATATGTTCCGCATACAAGTCCTCTACATGATTTGTTAGATTGCATCTAAGTACTTTTTAGGTGACTGTGGATGATACTGTCTTTAATTTCGGCCTCCACCTTTTTTGCCTCATTGCCCGGGCTCGGACTTGCGGTACTGTGCTGATTAAGAGTAGTTGGTTCCGGGCTTCCCTGGTGGCGCAGTGGTTGAGAGTCCGCCTGCCGACGCAGGGGACGCGGGTTCGTGCCCCGGTCCGGGAGGATCCCACGTGCCGCGGAGCGGCTGGGCCCGTGAGCCATGGCCGCTGAGCCTACATGTCCGGAGACCGTGCTCCGCAGCGGGAGAGGCCACGGCGGTGAGAGGCGGGCGTACCGCAAAACAAAAAAAAGAGTACTTGGTTCCCAGTCTTATTTTTTCACCATTAAGTTAATGTTAGCGGTAGGTTTTTTCTCGATGCTCTTTATTGAGTTGAGGAAGTTACCCTTTATTCATAATTGCTGAGAATTTTTACCATAAACGGGTGTTGAATTTTGTCCAGTGCTTTTTTTGTGCATCAGTTGATGTGATCAGCGTGATGAAATGATGGATTACATTCATTGAGCAGGCCTTGCATTCCTGGAATAAGCCCCACTTGGCGATCGATTTATTCTTTCTAAACATTATATGTTGTGTCCCCATTAAGGATGCATCAGATAATACAAAGTATTACCCCAAGACTCAGAGTAATAATAATGCTTAAACTACAAGTAGAAGCTGAGATGGCATCACCTGAGTATTTAGCTGTAGAATAAATTAAATTTCAGCAGTTGTCCCAGGAGTGGTTGAGGGCTTGTTGGGGAGCGGTTTTGGCCCTGGGTAATGTGCAGCTCAGAAGACCCCTGCACTGCCTTGTAGGTGGAGGTTGTGGGAATGGGGGAAGTCACTAACTTTTATCGTTTGAAACATTGTTATTTACAAATAGAAATTCACCTCAACCATTTAAATGAGAATTACTTTGAATGATTTCTTCCTTTGAGTATGTGGCCCATAATATCAAACAAAATATGTAAAAATCCAGTGATTATAAAATGAATTTTAAGCTTTTTGAAATTTCAGCGTCATAGGATTTAATTACTTTCTTATCCGTATGTTTTCAGGGTTATAGTGATCTTACTAGATAGTTATTTCTGTACCTTCCTGGGTTGATAGAGTTTTCCACACCCTCCTAGGATTACAGCATCACCTGCCCAGCACGGGCTGCAGGCCCTGTTGGTTTTAGGGCAGGCTTTCCTTGCAAGCAGGTTTCAGCCTCTTGCAGCTGGTGCTGTGGCAGGAGAGTGGTCTTCAAGTTTTGTTTGGCCAGAGGTTTGGCATTATTGCCTATAATGATTGTTGATCTTATGTGTTACTGGAAACTGGGGTATGCCCTGATAGAAGCTTATTCTAATTTAGGAGGGGCTAAGTCAAAGGCATGGTTTCCAGAAGACGAGGAGTGGAGTCTACAGGGTCCTCTCCCCTCCCGGGACCCTGGGCCAGCTCGTGCCCTGGGCCTCTCTTTTGGGTCCCGTTGTCTGTGTCCACTGTGGTCAGGCATGGGGGGCTTAGGAGTGCTGGCCCAGATGCCAGCTGTGTCTCTCCTAGCTGTGTCACCTTGGACTTCGGCCCCCTGGCCCCTCCCCGCGCAGCTCCTCGCAGGCGAGGGTAAGTCAGGTGGTTCCAGTAGAGCACTGCGACAGGGCCTGGCGGGGTCGGGGCCGGCTCTGCTGCTCCCTGGTTGTCCTGGTCTTGGGTAGGTGTCCACATTCCTGCAGCTGTAACCTGGCCTCCCTGGCCTGCTCTTCCTTCTTGCACAGACAGAGGGACGCACAGCCTTGTCTTCTTATTTATTTATTTATTTATTTATTTAGGCCGCGTTGGGTCTTCGTTGCTGCGCACGGGCTTTCTCTAGTTGCGGCGAGCGCGGGCTACTCTTTGTTGGGGTGCACCGGCTTCTCATTGCAGTGGCTTCTCTTGTTGCGGAGCACGGGCTCTAGGTGCGCGGGCTTCAGCAGTTGTGGCTCACAGGCTCTAGAGCGCAGGCTCAGTAGTTGTGGTGCAGGGGCTTAGTTGCTCCGCGGCATGTGGGATCTTCCCGGACCAGGGCTCGAACCCGTGTCCCCTGCATTGGCAGGCGGATTTTTTTTGTTTTTGTTGTTTTTTTTTTTTTTTTTGCGGTACTCGGGCCTCCCACTGTTGTGGCCTCTCCCGTTGCAGAGCACAGGCTCCAGACACGCAGGCTCAGCGGCCATGGCTCACGGGCCCAGCCGCTCCACGGCATGTGGGATCTTCCCAGACCGGGGCA
The DNA here is from genome assembly GCF_002837175.3 of Physeter macrocephalus. Taxonomy (NCBI): domain Eukaryota; kingdom Metazoa; phylum Chordata; class Mammalia; order Artiodactyla; family Physeteridae; genus Physeter; species Physeter macrocephalus. Next base: position 31,658,107 of record NC_041216.1, read on the forward strand.
CAAACCCGTTTCCCCTGCATCAGCAGGTGGACTCTCAACCACTGCGCCACCAGGGAAGCCCTAATTTTTTAATTGGGTTGTTTCTTACTGAGTTTTAAGAATTTTTTATGTATTTTAGAAAGCAAGTCCTTTGTCACGTATACGTTTAACAAATATTTCTTTTCAATCTGCAGCTTGTATTTCCATTCTCTTAACAGTGTCTGATGAAGGGTAAAAGATTTTAATTATAATGAAGTTCAATTTGTCAAGTTTTAAACTTTGTGCTCTTTGTGTCCTATTTAAGAAGTCTTGGCCATATCCAAGGCGACTAAGATTTTCTCCAGTGCTTTCTTCTTAAAGTTTTATAGTTTTTATTCTTACATTTAGGTCTATAATCCATTTTGAGTTAATCTTTGCGTACCATGTGAGAAGAATTTAACTTCATACTTTTAGACATGGCCATGGAGTTTTTCTACAATGGTTTGGAGAAAAGATTGTCCTCTTCCTATTGAATCCCCTGGCACCTCTGTTGAAAATGATTGACTGGGTGTGAAGGTATCTTTCTGTTTCCTTCATCTCTGCGTCTGTCTTTATGTCAATACCACATTGTCTGGTTACTGTAGCTTTACAACAGATCATGAGATCAGGTACTATTAGTCCTCCAGCTTGGTTCTTTTTCAGTTTTTTTTAGCTATTCTAGGTCCTTTCGATTTCCATGTGAATTTTCGAATCAGCTTGCCGCTTCCTATCCAAAAGGATGGATTTTGTTTGCCGGGTTTGAGAAGACCGTCAGTCACGTTAGGGAGAATTGAGATCTTGACAGTATCATGTCCTCCAATCTGTGAACATGGTCTGTCTCTCCATTTACTTGTTTCTTTTAAGTTCTGTCAGCAACGTTTTGTAGTTTTCAGTGTACAGGTTTTACACTTTTAAAATAGAGGTATAGTTGACATATAATTTATTAGTTATTAGTTGTATGGAACATAATGGTTCGATGTTTGTATATATTGTGAAACGATCACCACGGAAAGTCTAGTTGAATCATCACCGTATATAGTTACCAACTTTTTTTCTTATGGGAACTTTTAAGATCTACTCTCTCAGCACCTTTCAATTATACACTACAATATTATTAACTGACGTCACATGGTGTACATTACATACCATGACTTATTTATTTTATAACTGGAAATAGGGTTTACACTTGTTTTGCCAGCTATATCCCTATGTATCTTATATTTTGGTGCTATTGTAAATGGTGTTTTTAAACTTTAATTTCTTTTCATTTTTTGGGGGGGGACCGCACCTCACAGCTTGTGGGATCTTAGTTCCCCGACCAGAGATTTAACCCGTGCCCCCAGCAGTGGAAGAGCGGAGTCCTAACCACTGCACCGCCAGGGAGTTCCCTGCCTCAGGAGCTTTTAAAGCTACTGATGCCTTTGGTCAAAGTCAGGTGTGGGAATTAGTATTTTCCAAAGCTCCTGAGGTGCTTGTACAGTGCAGGTGGAGGTGGGGGATGCAGGGACCCCATCACCTTTGACCTTATTGTAGAGGCCCCAGACTTTTCTGGAGTCCTTAAACTTTCCTTCTGCTCTCCGTGCCGTCACCCCACGTTGTCCCTTCTGGTGCTGGCATCTGCGTCGTGGTCTCTGTCGTGGTCCCTGCCGCGATGGCCCTGTTTCCCTTGCTTGTCCAAGAGGTGACGTGAGCTGTTGGCAGGCTACCCTGCTGCGTCCTTCTGAGCGAGGAGCCCCACTCTCCCTCTGCTTCCCGAGGACAGGCAGGTCCTGAGGCCCCAGCAGCCCGTGGCACTGCCGAAGCTCTTCCATTAGTCAGCAGGTCTCTTAGAAAATGACCTTTGGTCCAAGTTTTTCAGTGATTATAGTTCTTTTCATCCCTCATCTAAACTGGCTTATTTACTGTTGCTTTTCTCCAAGCTCTGCTCTTCTTTTTATACTTTTCAACCTACTGATTTCTGCCTGTAGTTTTGTCACCTCTTCCTCCTTTCTTAGGCTTGTTTTATTCCTTTTTTAGCTTCATTGACTTAGGCCTTAGCTCATCTAATTCTCAAGGATTTCAGCACAGCTCAATGGGGGCATGGACTTTGGGTTCATGCTTACCTTTTCAATGCACCGTCACGGTGGTTTTGATACCTGTTTTGAGCCCTCAGTTGGTTAGGAGAAAACTCAAACATTCCCCAGTGGTTGGAGGACTATTGTTTTGTTTCTGCTTCCATCTTTTCCTGCTTTACTGTGTTGTGGTTAGAAAATGAGGGTGTCTATCTTTACTAGTATTTGGAAGTTGAACTTTTCTTTGAGGACCAAGTACGTCGGTTTTGGCCAGTGTTTCATTGGCACTGGATTAAAGGCAGACTGTTTGCAGGACGTGGAGTTCAGTGGGTGCCTGCTGGTGGTCTTATCAAGTATATTTATCCAGATTTTCTGGGCCGAGAGGCATTTAAGACTGCACGATGGTGATTGCTCTCTCATGAAAGTGTGCACCCCCTGGCACGTGGCCACACCCCAGCTTGATAGACCCCTAGCTCTTCTGGATTCACTAAAAACCACAGGTAGATTCCCGAGTTCTTAAATATCTTTGGGATGGAAATAGACTATTTGCTGAGTCCTTTGGTAAGTTGGACATCAGTCATTTTTCCCCTGATAGGGTGGGTGTAGGTGTGTGTATACGTTGTTTTGTACACAGATATTTACCGTATTTTATTAAATCAAGGCATCCGGGGTTTTCGGGCCGAAGTCCTCCTCGTCCATCAACTACGGAAATGGAACAAGAAAAAGTCAACGGGAGTGAGCAGCTGCGTGCCGAGGCGGCCTCCTACCGCTGCTCCGCGTGCCATGGGGACGAGGACCGGGGCCTGGGCCACCCCATCCGGGGCCGCGCCAAGTCCCGCAGCCTGTCGGCCGCGCCCGCCCTGGCCAACACCCGCGAGTTCAGGTACCAGGCCTCCTCTGGGCCTGCGAGGGGGCTCAGACACGCGAGAGGTGGGCGCGCTTGCTGCCACAGCTCCCAGAGGGCACCCCCCCGCCCCGTGCCCACACACTGCGCAAGGTTGAGGCGCGTGGGTGGGGCCTGTGTGCCGTCAGCGTCACCGGGGCCGCCCGCTGCGGCACCGGCTCTGGCACAGGTGTCGGGGTGCCGGGCGGGCTGCGGCAGTGCCGGCCTCAGAGCCGTGAACGCCACCCGGGATTTTGGGAAGAGCTGCCTGAGCCAGCACTGCCGCAGATGCAGGGGTCCCGGTGGACGGCACCCTCGCCTGCTGGGCAGCGGGCGGCCAGCTCCCAGCAGACGCTTCCATGCAGAGTCGTGTTGTCCTCCCGTGTTGGTGTCCCTGGCACTGCAGGGGGTGCATCTCCCGGCGGGCGGCCTTGGCTGCTGGCTCTGTGGGGTGTCACTCCCGAAAGGGCATTGAACCTGGTGTGGTGGCAGCAGGTCAAAGGTGGCCTCCGCGTGTGGGTGTCTCCAGGAGGGGGCTTGGGGACGTGCAGCCACAGCCGCTGTCAGAGGTTGAGTGGAACACTGACTTAGAAAAGCCTGGTCTGAGCTGCATTTCCCCAAAGCTTTTAGTCCCCAGAGGCCCCAGGCCGTGGCTCGCGGCCGTTCCCTGCACGTTCTCAAGAGCCAGGGAGGGAGCCCTTGACCAGACTCTGGCTCTCCTGGGCTAGGCTGCCCTTCACGACACAATAGAAAATCTCTTTTGTCTGCATTGGGATTTGGAGAGTTCTTTGAACCATGAGATGGGCAGTCAGAGACGAAAGCAAGTTTGCCATCTGTGTTTGGCTACCTTTGTGCCAGTAGTTTTGGTGCAGAAAGGGACCATGAGGGGACTTCCCTGGTGGTCCAGTGGTTAAGACTCCGCGCTTGCACTGCAGGGGGTGTGGGTTCGATCCCTGGTCGGGGAACTAAGATCCTGCAAGCCACGTGGTGTGGCCAGAAAAGAACAAAAAAGAAAGGGACCATGAGGCCACTGGAGCTGGCGCTCTGCGTGATGGTGGACACAGCCACATGTCACCGTGGGGCATCCACATGGCTCCCAAGGGCTGGCGCTGGACCCTTGAGGAGAGGACAGGGAGGGCCACCTAGTGGTATCGTCCCCAGGACATGTGCTGGCCACAGTGCCCTGTGAGTCACTTTTCAGTTATTGGAAATGTTGGGGCACTCAAGTACTACCTGTTTTTATTGACAGCACAGCTCAGAATGAGTATTTTTGTTAGAATCTTAATCTGGATGGCTTGGGGATAGTTTCTGAAGTCTTGATTCCCAGGTATAGGCCCAAAAGCTTGTCTTCAAGTAGACGTGCCCAGACAAGAATTCAGATTCCCAGGCCCTTCCCCTGGGTTGAATCCCCTGGTTCTGGGGTGGGGCCTGGGCACCTGCACTGGTTTGGGGTCCTTGTTCTAAGGAGTATTTCTAACTGTGCCCCCTCTAACGGCTACACGGACCGCGCGTAGCTCTCCAGCCAGAGCTCTGGGGATCAGGGCAGGGTCTTCCAGGACTGTCACATGGGTGCTGGGCAGATGACGGAGTTTATGTCATTTGGATTAAAAATACTTTGGAGAGTTTAACACAGTCTGTGCCTTGTCTACACGTGTGTGTCTTTCAGCCGACTGACGGCCCCTGCCCTGTGCCTCTCCCCACAGGAGGACCCGCTCGCTACACGGGCCATGCCCAGTGACCACTTTTGGACCAAAGGCCTGCGTGCTGCAGAACCCCCAGACCATCATGTGAGTCTTCTGGGAGGCTCCACAGGGCTGTTGTCCAGGGGCCACTGGACTGTGGGAGGTTCTGGCTCGGGTGGGGCAGTGAGTGTGTTGGGCGGCTTCTGAGGCCCCAGGAGGCCACGCAGCGCTGTCTCCCGCTCGCTCGGGGCGAGAGAGTGGCTGCGGCCTGCTCCTTGGGCGCAGTGGGTCAGAGGGGCCTCGACTCGTATTTAGAGTTAATTTGCTTTTTACAGGAAAAACTCTAGGAGAAAAAAATAATGTATTTTATGCTAATGCATTTGGTGGGTCAAATATGTTTCTCTTAATTATTATTGAAATGCAGAGATGTCAGTTGGCATTTTTGAAAAGCTGAGTTTACTTGTTTGAGAGATACCCTGCCTTGCGGGCACAATTTTTTTTTTTTTCCTTTTCTTTTTTTTATGTAAGCTCTGTATTTTAGCGACAGCCTGAGGGCAGTGCAGCTTGGGGGCCTCTGGCTGTGCGGTGCTGGCTGAGAAACTATTTAGAAGAAACGCATTTCGGGTTATTTTACTGGACACTTGAACCCAGCTCCCCTCTCTACCCGTCCTGCGCCTCCTCCAGGTGCTGGATGGTTCCAAGGAGGGGAAAGCTTTGCTCCTTTGCTCTGTGTTGTTTGTGTCCTAGGGGAGAAAACACTCAAATGGCTTCGTGGCCACAAGAGCTTTGTGTTGAAACAGCACAATTCCAGGTCGGCACTGCCACTGTGCCTGGCGGTGGGCTCACCACCGAGTGGGCCGTCTGTGCCCCCTCCTTCTGGGGAGCCGTGGAGGGTTCGCCTTCTGTGGGGGTCAGACCAAGGGCCCGGGGGGGCTTCTGCAACTCACCGTCTGGGGGGCCTTGCTCCCTGCAGCCGTCTGCCGGTTCTCAGCGCTGGCCCCGTGGGCGGACGGTGCTGGGCCCCTGGGAGCTGCTGTGCCGTGTGGACCCTGGTGACCCAAGGGCGGCCTGGGCACTGGGGTAACTGGTGTCAGTGCCTCTACCATCCAGGTGCTGCCCTGGCTCTCTAGTCGCTGCTGCTGGACGCGGGCAGGTCCTGCCCACCTGCTGCGCCCACCCCCCAGTGCCCCACGTTTGCACTCCGCACAGCACCCACACTGGTAACCAGCCCCCGAGGCGCCCCACGCCCTGCTGTGTGCCCTGCCCCAGACTGCCCTGCCTTGACCTTTCACCGCTGCCTGGGGGCCCCTCCCTGCCTTCCCTGGGCTTGGCAGCGCCGCTCCCTCCTCGTCACTCATGGCTCAGCATAAGTGCCGCCCTGGGTGGCCTCTGGCCATCCAGCCTTAATTGGCTGTCACCTGCTCCCAGCCCAGCCCGTGTCACAGGTGTGTGTGTGTTTTGGCCTCGTGAACCTCGGGTGGGGTCTCAGGATGGCCTCTGAGCTGCTCCCCGAAGTCAGGTGGGATCGTGGGGAGGGGTGCTCCGAGCAGAGCGGCAGGTGCTCCAGAAGCGTCTCCGAGGCCCTGCGCCCGGCACAGTCCTGTGGGCTGTCTGCCCTGCGAGGACGGGACTCCACTTCCCCATCTTGTCCCTGGCCCTCCCAACACCATGGCTGGTGGGGCAGGGATTATGTGCTAACCTGACTTTCCCCTGCTGCTGCAGAGGAACCTACTGTAGAGGAGTTGACTGCAAGAGATTTACTTCCTACTTTATTTTCTCAGACCTCACCATGAATGTGTATTTTCTGTTATGTTGAAACATGTGGAGTTGCCAACATCTGACGCCTTTGGCTTTTGAGACAGGGCTCAGATGGGTCCCCTGCTGACCTGTCAGGCATCCCTGCCTCCCGTCCAGCCCCCAGAGCCTCTGTGCCAGGGAGGGGCTGGCACCGCTCTTTGCAGTGATCCAACAGGAAGTGACCAGTTGGTACCCGAGATGAGCCGATGGCACTGCGGTGGCTCTGGCTGGGCGCGGCTGAGTCTCGGGTCTTGAAGGGCCATGAGTCCGGCCCACCTGTCAGTGGAGGGGGGGCTTCATCATCCACCTTGGCGGCCAGGCAGACTTCTGCTGACCCGCCTGCCCTCCCTCCAGGCCTGGGGCCAGGTGGAGTGACAGGAGGCCCGCGAGCCCGCCTCTCCACCTGCGGGCCCCTCCCACGGGCCAAGCCGGTTCCGCAGCCCAGTGCGCTGTCGTCTGCGGGTGGACGGGGCTGGACGGGGCCCATCGTGACCGCCCAGGGCGGCAGAGCTTGGCAGGCAGCCTGTGAAGAGCAGGCGTCTGAGGTCTGGCCTCTTTGCTGTTAAAGGCGATTGGACAAGAGGATGGTGTGAACAGTAAGAAGATCAAATACAGTGTGTTTGGTTTGATTTTTCATTTTAGGAAGTTCTCTTGACTTGTTTTATACGGCCTTTAACAAGTTACAGTATGTTTTGCTTTCAGTTTTGAGGGTACAGAAAGAAGGGTTGTGGTGCCGTTGCACCTTGGGGGGGCTGGTTTGTGTGGCACTCCCGCCGTCAGTCCGGCGTGACCGAGATGCTGGGCACCGAGCACCGCCCTCCGCTGAGCCGCGTGTGTGACCCGGGCTGGTGGAGACCCTGGCAGAGGAGGTCATGAGTGACCCCTGCCCTCGCAGAAACGCCTGGAAAGGGTGAGTGATGGTCAGTCAGTCACAGCCTGGGGCCAGGGACCCGCTGCTCTTGTAAAGGTTCACGTCACGGTTTGGAGAGTTGCTGGTGGGGTCGTCGGATTTTCAGGAGGCCGCGGCCACGAGGCGTGACCTGGAGCAGGTGTCTTGATTGGGGAACTTGGGTCAGAAGGGAAGTCGCTGCCTGGCCTTCAGGACTGTTTCCCAACAGGCGGAGGGGTGTGCTGCCAGTCCGGGCGGGTGCCTGCCGGGCACCCACAGCGGTCGGAGTCCTGGCGGGGCTCGGCCTCGGGACCCCCGCCCCTCAGGGAGGACCTGCTGCCCGCGGACCGTGCCAGCCCCCCAGCGCCAGGGGCCAAGGCCGAGCACCACAGGACTTGCAGAGCTGTCGTTGGCAGCCAGGCCCAGCCGACTTTTTTTGGTTTTTGCTTTTATTGTTTGAGCAGGTTTAGGTTCGCAGCAGAAGTGAGGAGAAGGTACAGAGATTTCTCATGCGCCCCCCTACCCCAGCCAGCCCCTCATCGACATCCTCGCAGAGGGTGCGTTCGTTACACACGATGAAGCTGTACTGACACATCGTGTCACCCACAGTCCCCAGCTGACACCAGGGTCCCTCCGTGCGGTGCTTCCTGTGCTTTGGACAGACGTGTGACGACACGTGCCTGCCGTTGAAATCTCCAGAGCAGTCTCACTGCCCCAAATCCTGCCATTGACTTTAAAACCGGGGGGCTTTTAACTGTGCAAGTTACAGTCACCTGAGTTGCTCACACAGTGGTGTGGACGTGGGGCTGTGCCCCCCTTAGGAGTCAGCAGGAGGCCTGGGTCCCCCGGGACAGAGTCCCCATCGGCGGGTCCGGGTGCGCGTGGGGTTTCCTCCGCAGCAGGTCCCCGAGTGAGCCTTGCTCCAAAGGAGCTGCGGGCAGGGGTGCAGTCGGCCAGCCAGAGGGAGGACACCGCTCTGAGTGCGCCGAGCCCCCGCTCCGGCTTGGGGGTCAGCCGCGCTGGCGCAGGAGACACACTCCGGGGACGGCCCAGGGCCAGTGCGAACGCTCGTCTCCCCTCAAAGGCACATCCAGGACCCTGCCAGCCAGCGGCTGACGTGGAACAAGTCCCCAAAGAGCGTCCTCGTCATCAAGAAGATCCGGGATGCCAGCCTGCTCCAGCCCTTCAAGGAGCTCTGCGTGTACCTGATGGAGGTGAGCAGGGGCGGCCGCGGGGTTGGGGTCAGAGCCGGCTTCCCGCCCGGGGTTCCAGGGCTCTGATCCTGGGGCTGCTCAAGGCAGGAGGCTCTGTAACCCAGCGTCACCGAGCCTCCAGCAGCTCAGCAGCGTGTGAAGTGAAAAAACGGTCGCGCTTTGCCACCGAGACAGAGCTGCCGCCACCCCCACCCCCCCACCCAGCATGTACAAGGCCAAGCAAGGCAGGAAGGAGGCTTCGTGAAGACCAGGGTGCCCTGGCCTGGCTCTTACCGGCAGGGCTGACTCACCCATGTACCTTCCAGGAGAACAACATGATCGTGTACGTGGAGAAGAAAGTTCTGGAGGACCCCGCCATCGTGAGCGACGACCGCTTTGGGCCAGTGAAGAGGAAGTTCTGCACCTTCAGAGAAGGCAAGTTGTCCCGCGGGGCCTCGCCCAGGAGGCCTTGCCTGGCAGTATCGGGGGTGTTTGACGGCTCTTCTGTGTCTGCCGTGTCTTCTAGATTACGATGACATCTCCAACCAGATTGATCTCATCATTTGCCTGGGAGGAGACGGGACCCTGCTCTACGCCTCGTCGCTCTTCCAGGTGAGGCCCCCAGATGCCGCCTGAGGACGGCGAGGGGAGGCGGTGACAGAGCAAGTTTGCAAACGATATCAAATGCTGCATCTGCCGTCCGGTGCTAGACACTGTGACAGGCCAGGCGTTTCCATGCACCCCGAGGCGGCGGTGCAGACGGTGCACCGGAGAGGGGGGTCTGAGGGCGGGGCCGGGGGCGGGGCATCCCCCAGAGGAGCCGGCATGTGGGGCCGAGTTGGTGGACGACCGTCCGGGGCAGGTGAGGGCAGCGGCTACAGGCCGAGTATCCGGGGGGTCGGGGGAGCCCCGTGGACCACCAGGGTCTGCCCGGGAGCCCACCCTCACGCTCCTCAAGGCAGGGCCCCTGGAGGGACCCGGCCGAGGTGTGTTAGAAGGTCAGCTGTGGCCTCCAGAGAGCGACCTGGAAGTGGGCAGGGCGGCCAGCAGGGCAGGAGGGTAGGGCCCGGCGGGGCCTGGGCCCTCACATCAGACGGTGTGAACCCGCTGAGGCTGGAAGGCCGCAGCGTTCGTGGCCGGCAGAGGATGAGGGCGAGGGTCCTGGGGCTGTCCCGCCGCCTCAGAGCTGCCCCTATTCTTCCTCACCTCCCACTGTGGGAGCCCCTCCTCAGCGGAAGCGGCGCTCGGGGGCTGCGGTGCCTCCCTGTTAGGGTCCCCGGGGCCCATCCCAGGCCCTCTGCCCCCGGCTACCCCCACTCCTCTCCAGCGGGTCTGTCGAGGCCTCCCCGCCCTCCCGCCTGCTGGGCGTGGTCTCCGTGTGACAGGGCCCCGCGTCCTGCCCCCCCCCACCCCCCCCACCCCCCCCC